>NW_018164578.1:1129257-1221159 GCF_001263595.1 Phalaenopsis equestris
TTAAAAAATTTTTCCGATAAAAATGATTTTCTCTCTTTTTATCATCGAAATTTAAAGGAAGTAATTTTTTTTTATCATAAAATAATAATTGGAATACATGATTTTATAAATATAAAAATCGTGTTATATCAATGGGTTTAGTATCTTTATCGAATTTATAAAGGTATTTCAATTTAGTTTATTACATTTAACTTTATCTTTAAAGATAACTGAAATATTTTATATGATTCAAATTATTAAAGATATTTGTTTAAATATGGTGGTGTGCAACGCCTTTTTTACTTTATTTTCCTTTTATATGTTTAGTGTTTAGTGTCTATCTACTTAGTAGAATCTCTCATCCTAACATTTTGTAAATTAAAATTTCTGAAAATACCATTTGGGCTCGCTTAATTGCTCTTAAATCTAAAAATATATTTAAAAGTAGTTTTATTTTTTCTCTACCTGTGGTTCCAATACAAGCTCCACTACCAATATCAGAGATATTTATACATAGCAATGCCCTTTCTCTTTTATATTTTTGTTTACTATGTAATACTGAGGTAATAAAAATGGTTTATGTCGGTTACTGTTTCCTTTTGCTATCATGGTATCAGAGCCTTCCCGAAGCTCTCGAAAAGAGGTTTTGAAACCTCAGGTTCCATTTTTGGTGAGTAGTTATCATTGCTTTTCAATTTTTCGTTGTCCTTCTTCTCCTTGATGGATGAATCAGATGTATCAGGATCACAATCTCATACATTACTCACTCAGAACTTTACTATACCTCCCTCACTCAAGTTTCTTACATCTCAGTTAAAGCAATTTTCTCATTAATTATTCACTCCTGAAACTTATTATGTGTGGAGAACAAAGATTTATAAGCTCTTCCCAGCAAACAAATTTAAGGGTTTTCTGAGATTGAATCAGTTCAAATAGAAAATTCCCATTTCCAACTATGGAACCTCATGGAACCTCATTGATCAGAATCTCGTTGCCTTGTTATACTCCACAATCTCCCCAATATTTCTTCCTCATATTCTTCACCTCCAAACCACCACTAAAATCTAGACAACCTTGGAACATTGCTTACAATCGACTAATCGATCCCATGTGATTCTTTTGAAAAATGAATCACACAACATCACAATGAGGGATTAATCCATGTTGCAATATCTAATGGAAAACCGCTCTCTAGTTGTTAATATCATGGTTGCAGGTTCTCAGCTAGATGCTAAAGATGTTGGTCTACATATTCTTAATGGTCTACCACCCTCCTAAAATCCCTTCAAGGCAACCAATTAAACATCTCTTCAGCTAATTGTGCTCGATGTTCTATATTCGCTTCTTTGTGGTGAAGAAATACATGTCAATAATGAAGCTTCTAAACATCAGTCATTGCTAGAGCATCCCTTAGTGCTTGCTACATTTCGTGGACGCCATTCTGATAGATCCAGAGGGAGAGGAAGGAACTATTCCTTGAATCAGAAGGCCGGACAAGTTGGAGGCACACGCGGGAGAAGATTTACATCTAGACCTTTCATTAGTTACCAAATCTGTCATAAAATGGGACACTCGGTAGCCGGTT
The DNA here is from genome assembly GCF_001263595.1 of Phalaenopsis equestris. Lineage (NCBI taxonomy): Eukaryota > Viridiplantae > Streptophyta > Magnoliopsida > Asparagales > Orchidaceae > Phalaenopsis > Phalaenopsis equestris. The sequence goes on from NW_018164578.1 coordinate 1,130,822, forward strand.
GTTTGCACAGGACTAACTTCGATTACACCCCATCGATTCATGTTCAAGCTCTTACTACTACAACCAAGAATTGGGTACTTGATTCTGGTGCAATAACTCACTTCACCGCTGATCTCCATCATATTTCACAAGCTACTCTGTATAATGGAATTGAGCAGGTACTGGTAGGGAATGGTCAAACTGCCTTGATTCATCACAGAAGAGATGGTATTCTTCTCACTCCTCAGCGTAAGCTTAAACTCATAAAAATCTATCATACCCCATCTCTTTCTCATAATCTTTTATCTATTCACCAACTAATCAAAGACAACAATATTTGTGTATCTTTTGACTCTTTTGGTTTTTTCATATCTGACCCATTGATGTACCAAATACTCCTCAGGGGTCCCAATACTAAGTACTAATGGACTCTACTCAGTTCCCTCATCTATATATCTACCACAAGCATTTACTACTATTTCTAAATTACAACATTTTGAATTGTGGCATCAATGTTTGGAGCATCCACATCCACAAATTTTTTCTGCTATCTTCTATCAGCAAAGTTTTGTTGGATATATTCTATGTGTAATGAATTTGAAGCTACACAAATCACTCATTAAACTTCTCCAACATCAATTTAATGTTTAAATCAAGATTTTCTGCTCCAATGGTGGGAAATAACACAACAATAAATCCTTCCAAATATATCTCACTCACCTCAACATTCTTCATCAATTTTCTAGTTCGTGCACACCCAAGAAAATTTGGTTTATTGAAAGGAAACATTGACATTTCCTTGAAACAACTCGTGCTCTCCTACATCAAGACCTTCTATATAAATTAAGGATTGATGCACTCACTACAGCTTTGCATCTCATTAATAGAATGCCCACAATAACTACTCATCTTATCTCACCATATGAACATCTTCATAAATGTCCACCATCGTATACCTACCTTTGAGTTTTTGGATGTGCATGTTATTCGTGGAGGAAACCTCAAGCAGCCCACGATTTTGGCTCACACATCACTTCTATGGGTATTCTTTGGTTATTCTCTTCAATACAAGGGTTACAAATATTTTCATCCACTTAATCAAAAATTATTGTGTCTAGACATGTGGTGTTTGATGAACATCATTTTCCCTATTATATGCTATCTACCACCAACTCTACACCTCCACAACCCCGAGCGCAAAATCTTCCACCATTTATTTCCACTCCCTCGCTCACGATCAATCTCGTCCAACTGAGCATGGCTGCTCCTTTTATTCCATCGAGTTCTTCCTCCCAAACAACATCTTCTGCTCCCAATTTATCAACCAATCCACTACTAAACCCAATTCCATTGACAAACTCACCTCCTCCCAACAACTCTATCCCACCTTAGAACCCTATGTGCACCAGATCTTGCACAGGTCATCTCAAACCACTTCAGAAGATGAATCTTCTCTATCAGCTTAACAGGCTCTTCAATCCCACCATTTATGCTCAAACATTCAAAGATCCTAAGTGATGGCAAGCCAAGGAGGTTGAATTTAATTATCTTCAGCATTAGGCTACATGGCTTCTTGTTCCCTCACTGACTTATCAGGTTATTCTTGGTTCTCGGTGGGCATATCATATCAAAATTAATTCAAATGGTATGATAATTAGATACAAGGCTTCCCTTATTGAGCAAGATAATCAACAAGAATAGAATATCAATTATTTTGAGAACTTTAGTCTGGTGGCGAAGATGCCTACAATTCACATTTTTCTAACCCTTGCTCTACCAAACAATTGGTCGTTGCTTCAATTTGATAGATCAAATGTCTTTCTTTACATCACACTAAATAAAACTATTTATATGAGGAAACCACTAGGCTTCCAAGATTCATAGTTTTTTAATCAGGTTTGTCTCCCCAAGAAATTTTTGTATAACGACTGCCTTTTTTCATTCCCAAGGTTTTACAACCAGGAAAGTTGACTCACTGTTACTCACACATACTTACCAACATGTCCGAATTTTTGTTCTCATCTACATGGATGACATTCTCATTATTGGAGCCAATTCTCAGCACGTGTCAACTCACCAAGGGTCTTGCCACGAAGTTTCAGCTCAAAGATTTAGGCCCCATTGATTGTTTTCTAGGCATTGATATTCACTGAACCACAACTTTGTATTACTTATCTCAACAAAGGTATGCAACACAACTTTATGCTGTAGCTATGCAAGACTATCTTCCACTTAGCACGGATATGCCTAATTCTCGGGTATGAAGTGATGAATCTAGTTCCCTATTTAACAATCCACAACTCTACCGTCAACTTACAGGTTCATCGCAGTATCTGTTGTAGCTATGCAAGACTATCGTCCACTTAGCACTGATATGCCTAATTCTCGGGTACGAAGTGATGAATCTAGTTCCCCATTTAACAATCCGCAACTCTACCGTCAACTTACAGGTTCATCGCAGTATCTTACAGTTACCCGACCAGACATTTCTTATGATATAAATCATCTATGTTAACATATGCATATGCTCCACTATGGCTTATTATGCACAACTTACGCATCTTCTTCGCTATTTGAAAGACACGAGCCATTTGGCTTACACATTACTCTTTTGGATCTTCAACTCTCTACATATGCTGATGCGAATTGGGTCAGTGATCATTTTGATTGGAAATCAACCACAGGAGTGTGTTCGTTTCTTGGGCATACATCTATTGCATGGACGGTTAAAAAGCAGTCAGCTGTAGCTCGCGCTTCATGCGAGGCAGAGTATCAAGCTCTTGCTACCGCTACTATGGACATCATTTGGCTTCGTCGTCTTCCTGTAGAATTTGGAATTCATATATCCAAGCCAACACCTTTGTATTGTGATAATATATCTACTTTTTTCTTTTTGCTACCAAAAGTAAAATATTATTTTTTTATGGAAAATTGAGAGATGTATGAGGTTTTAAATCATAATCAGCTAAATTATTTTATTGAAGAAATTTATTTAATTTCAAAACAATTTTTTTTTCTAGTTCAATCAATCATATGAGCTAAAAATAATAATGCTATATTAAAAAAAAAGCAATCAAATGAGCTCTGAGCTGATTTTGTTCATCTCGTTTTTTTTCTGGAAAAACATCTATTAAAAGAAAAATTAAAATCATTCTACCCATTCCCTCAAACGATGGGCCAAATAGAATAAACGCCAACCTTATAAAAAAGGCCGATTACTAAGCATCCATCGGCCATGAAAAAAAGAACACTGCTTACATGTAGGGGTGTAAACAAGCCGAACACGAGTAAGCCCGGGCTCAACATGTTTATATTTAGAGTTCAAAAAGTGTGTTCGCGTTCGGCTCGTTTGCTTAGCGAGCCAAACACGAGATTTTGACAACCTTAATCATCAAACGATGGGCCAAATAGAATAAACGCCAGCCTTATAAAAAAGGCCGATTACGAAGCATCCATCGGCCATGAAAAAAAGGACATTGCTTACATGAAGGGGTGTAAACAAGCCGAACACGAGCAAGCCCAGGCTCAGCACGTTTATATTTAGAGTTCAAAAAGTGTGTTCTTGTTCGGCTCGTTTGCTTAGCGAGCCGAACACGAGCCGTTCAATAAAAAAGTGTCGTTTTGACAACCCTAATCACGTAGTCATCAGATGTTAACGGTTGGGGCAAGATTTAAAACATCATTTGAATCTAATTTAATAATTTTTATTCTGTTTTCTTCATTAATACGTTTAATTGATTATAAATCTTTGTAGTCTTGTAGTCAATTAAATTTTTAAAAAAGAAAGACTACTCATCAAAGATATATATATAATTGATTAGTAATATTTCGAGCCAAAACGAGCCGAACACGAACGAACAAATATTCGTGTTGTTCGTGTTCGGCTCGTTAACTTAGCGAACGAGCCTAACACTAGCTTCTTAACGAGCCGAACAAGAGCTGTTCGCGAACAACGAGCCCTTTTGACAACCCTACTGACAGGTTTTGGCAAGAACTTTCGTTTGAAAGAAGAGGGTATTTACATATACGCCTGCACAACTCTTATCAATTTACATATCTAACTCCTTCAATTTGATTTTTACATTTTTTAGAACTCGTATCTTTCATATCACATAAAAAATATCATGATCAATAAGTTCTTAAAACAAAATATTATTTTTATATGTAAATAAGCATATGTTAATGTAAATATTAGGTGTTAGATATGCAAATACATAAGAATTTTGCCACATATTTGTAAATCTTTCTTGCAAGAAACAAGAGCCTCATAAAATAAATATTTCAGAACACTCCATCTCTTTGGAGCTTGAGATCGGCATTAGAGTTTGAAAAATTTTAATTAAAATTTAATAATATAAGATAATATATTATGCTAACAAATATATAATTCACCTACTGATCCATACTATCTTGAATTGCTTTTGTTTTTTTTTTAATCATAATCATAACAGAGAGAGCATTTCTTACACGTGCTGCATCAACATATAAAACTAACTTTGAGTTGCAACAAAAAGTTTCTAGCATTTCGCCAAGAATCATAAGAATTTAAGAAAATCTACATTTGTCATGTAAATCATGTTCAATGAATGGAGCGTAAAAATCAAGAGAGAGTGAGAAAAAGAGAGAAATAATGAGTGATGTAGTGATTATCCATAGAGGTGAAAAGTGGGGTTGTCCTCGGGCTCTTAAACTCATTTATATGTTGAAAGAAGTTGTTACAAGAGAAGAGGAGAGCGATGCCTATATAATTGGAAAATTCAAATGACATGATTCCCCTTACATGAAAAAGGTCATCATAATTTTAGGAAGATAAAAGTGTAAAAATTTCATCCTTGCCTTTGGGAGTTAAAAGTTATTATTATCTTCATTAGCGCATTTTCATGTATCTGACAATTTTACATATGTTTGGTATATTTTTGTATATTTGGTACATTTTCATATGTCCAACACCATTTTCGTATATTTGGTGCCTTTTTGTTGTTGGGTTCATTCGATCAGGCTAGGTTGGTCGGCCGAATGAGGTGGTCTGTCGGTCTCAGCTACTGTCAACTTTCATATAGAACCACACGTGTATTTTTCAGACATGCATAAATGCACCTAAGTATTTCATGTCTTGGAAGTGAAGCTGCCATAAGAAAGACAGACTTTAATGTCAAAAGTGCAATCACAACAATGCACTTAATTTTAGCTTCTCTTAGCACCATGCTTTCTCCGGCCCTGAAGTGCTCTCCCGAGGCATTCTTGGGTCGATTTTTAATCAAAGTTGCTCGTCGACTAACTGACTTTCGACTAGTTGGGGCGGCCTTCGGTTGGTCTTATTGGCTTCATCTTTCACTAGTTAATATTGTTAATTTGTTTCTTTTATTTTTAAGAAAAACAAATAAAACTGTTTTATAACCTTCGCGAATATGCAAGTAGAGTAAAAGTTTTTGTTGTTTGTCACATTCGTTTTATTTACGAATTAAATATAATGTAAAGCGAGGAGATAAGCACAATAGGGGTTGTGAGAAGTTGTCAAAGCAAGATAGTAAGGCGAGGGATAATCTCTCTAAGTACCACCATGTTGGATGTCGGCGTCGCACGCCAAAGAAAAATCTGGATGAAAAAATATTTCACCAGAGGTCATGGTACTGGATTAGTTTTACAAGTGGCCCCTTGGTTGCAATAGTTTTGCCAGTCTAATGAGCAGATTTACATGGCTTTGCTCAGAGAAGCAGACGAAGAGGAAGTGCAGATCTGTTTGTTCATTTTAGTAGTGTGATTTTCGCCTCCAAACTAAAACCTCTCAAAAGACGATATAAAGGATATTTTAGGCTCCTAATTCTGCTGTTGTGCAAGTGCCTTTATGTGCTTTGCACAAGAAGTGTTTCTGTGGAGAGTTTCTCCTCGGTATTTCTTCTCTCCATTTTATTGGCATGGTCCAAGCTCACCACACCAAATTTTGAATCCAAAATTTTCATATAGATCATGCTCAATGAATAGAGCGTAGAAATCAAGAGAGAGGGAGGAAGAGAAAAAAAAGAGTGACAGTGATTGCACTCAACAGAGCAAAGCGAAGATGTTTTCTGGGCTCTCGGATCCATTTTATATTTTGAAAGAAGTTGTTACAAGTGAATGAAAGAGCGATGCCGAAATGGCTAGAAAGCCCAAATGACATGAGCCCCTTACATGAAAAAGGTCCTCCTATTTATTTGAGGTTCAAAGTGAGAAAGTTACATCCTTGCCTCTAGGAGTTACATGTTATTATTATCTTCATTGGTACATTTTTATGTATCTGGCATAGTTTCATATGTTTAACACCCTTTCGTATATCTGGTATATTTCTCATATGCCAGTCATCTTTTCGTATATCTAACACATTTTCATATGTAACACATTGTCGTTGTTGGGTTCATCCGATGATATGGGCGGCTGGTTGGCTAGGGTGACCCGACCGAATGTGTTGGTTGGTTGGTCTCTGCTACTGTCAGGTCTCATTTAGATCCACACACACACATTTTTAATTCAAACATACAATATATATTTGTTTGGATCCATTTCTTAACAAGATTTTTAATATCATTCAAAGATAAATATTCTCCATTAAACAAAACAACCACATTAGAAGATTATTGCATTTTGTCGAGAATCATTAGATTAACCATAATAAAATCATTTTGATAAATGTGTAATATTTTGATGAACTTGTCTTCGCTAAGTGTATTGAATAAGTAGTTTGGATTAAAAATTGCAACACACAAAAGCATTTCAATTGATAAATGCATTGAATGATATTGGTAGCGTGCATATCCCTTACGTAATAAAAACGACTAGCTCATGACCTGGTCTACCTATATCAGATCAAGATGGAATGAAAAAATGTCTTTCACTTCAACTTTCATTGAATAGAGTATATGCTAAAATTTTTGACCCAATTTATGTGTGTTTTAGTTGTCTTAATAGTAAATTATGAGTACTTGAATTGAATCATCTATCATTGCATTAATCTTACAAATGCATTTTGGCCCATTTTATATATTTTTCTTGTAAGATATCTTGCTGAAATTTATAAATACATAATTTCTTTTTATAAGATAAAATCATAAGTACATAAATATAAAATTTATTTGTATAAGATAAAATCCTCTAAAATTAGTTTTGTCTTAAGTGAGCCGACAATCTCCACATGTAATTTTTTTTTTCAATATAGCGAATTCTCTTCCTTTTTTGTGCTTTTTTTCTTGGATATTTTACATAATTTTTTTTGTTTTAATTAATTATTTATTTTATTGTTGACCGCTTCTATTCTATAACAAATGGTACTAGAACAATATTGTTTTATTTATGATGGCAATGAAGAAGTAAGATTTTCCATTATTAGATCGCAATATTAAATTTTTACTTTGGCAAGTTATGATGTGCACAATGGAATTTAGATGATGTGATGTTAAGATTTGACAAGATGCCCTAATCTTAGATGTTGAAGAGTAAGCAATGCAAGGATAATAATATTTTATCTTAGATTCATCTTCATATGTTAAATCAAATTTTAAAGAATATTATAAAGGAGAAAATAGCCATTGAATTATAATTGAAATTAAAAAATGTTTGCATGATAAGAAGTCTCACTAATAAAATACAATGAAGTCTTGTATGCAATCCCCATATGATAGCTTAAGTTGCCTCTCTAATAGATATGTTGACTACCTTTAAGTAAAATTTCTCTACTTTATTAGCCATCAAGGTTAGTATGATGAAAAGAATTGGCATTAATCTTGTTATGTTTAATATCACCATCATAATCATAATTTAGAAATAGAATCTTATCTGATTGGGGGCACTTGTTCAAGATAAAATTTATGATGTCATATTTCTAAAGAGAAGAAAAAAACAACTTATGGTTGAACTTGCTTCACATGGAGAAAGCTTTGTTATTAAAGATAAGGCTTAAAAAAATGAGTTCTCATGTTAAAAAGAAGGGTTCATTAAAATACAACAAAAATATAAGATCTACAATTATTACATGAAGAAAGGGCATATCAAATATGAATGTTACAAGCTATGCAAGAAGAATAAAGAAGTGACTCCTAATAAAAAAAACAAAAAAGAAAAGAAAAACAACCAGATTATTTTGGTGAACCCATGCTGTTAAAAAAGCTATTAGTAGTGATGATTTCTTAGGTATCTCTAATAGCGAAAGCTATTCTTGATTCTTGATTTATATGTGTCTCAATATTGACTAATTTTCAACATATAATTGTTTGTTTAAAGGTATGATGTTAATGAAAATATTTCTCCTTTTAAGTTAATAGTAATCAGAATTAAGATGTTTATTGAAATTATCATGACACTTAACAAAATATGAGATATGTCCTTATATAAAAAAATTAATTTGTTTAAGTATTCTTATTTTTAAAGGATAAATGAACCTTAGTGGGTGGTTTTTTGAAACGACCACCATCGACTATCACTCGCAGGTCGTCGTTGAATACTATTAGCCACAACTTGCTCCTTGCAATTGAACGCTTAATGAGTCACAATGTGCAATGTAGAATCCCAACGTATGTTGCAGAACAATGAAACACCTGTCGGAGCAGTACATCATCAAGTATAATGTGTAACGACACACCCCAAAAAATGTGCAACAAAGCACCCCAAAATGTGGTGCAATAGTCTTCCTCACATATGGTGCAATGATGCACCCTGCATATGTTGTAAAGACACATCCCAATGATATTGTAACAACATAAACTACATATGGTGCAATGAAGCCTCTTGATGACGATGTAAAAATACACCTAGAAGATGATGACTTTCTATAAATTCCTTAAGCTCCCAACTCTGACCTCAATGACATAAGGACGTCATCACAACTCACTACCATAACTTATACAATCCAGTTTGCTTACAGCTCCTGCAACTTCTGACTCCAGCTTCTACGACCTATGGTTTCATCTTAACTAACCTCTACGACCTATATGAGTAATATACAATCTACATGGCTTAGAGCTCATGAAGATTTTGACTCCAGGAACCAACTTCTAAGGCCTACGAACGCCATCGTAGTTCACTATTATGCCCTCTATGAACAATTACAGTTTATGTAGCTCACTGTTGTTATAGCTCCCAACTTTGTCCCTTACAGCCTACGAACATCATCGTAGTTCAATACTATGACATATAAGACCAACTAAAACTTAGGTACTCAACTTGTGTTGCCACCAACTCTTGTCCTTACAACCTACAAACATCATTGGCACTCACCACTTCAACTTATGTGACCAACTGCGACCTACATGACTCACATTACATACAGCTCCCAACTCAAATCCAATTGGCCTACGAACATTATTACAACTCTACTACGATTTACACGACCAACTGCGACTTACATTGGTCACAACTCGTGCAACTCCCGACTTCTCCCTTACAACCTACGAACGTCATCACAGCTCACCACTACAACTTATGTAACTAACCACAACCTGCACAACTTATAACTCGTGCAACTCCTAACTTATGTTTTTTGTGGCTTATAAATGTCATCACAGCTCACCACTATGACATATACATTCAAGTGCTGCTACAACATTCAATTACAACATCTATAACATTCATGTCATGTTATTGCCTTCACAACCATCAACTATGGCCTTAGCAACACATTATAGCTATTATTACCAAACTAATTATGTATATCAACTTTGTAACTCCATTTCCTCTGATTCTGCAGAAGAGTGGACTCATATATTTACAATTTTACAGTAAATTATTTCAACTGCGTTAGGCTTCTTATTTTCCCCTTTTTTCATGGATTTTCACATAATGGGTCAAGATGTCTCATGTTTACTTTTCTTTAATTGCGCAAGTGTGTGTTAAATTTTCGTGCAAGGTTAATACGATAAATTCATTACTTTAGTACCACGAACATTCCAACACACATCAAATATTGTTTTTATTATTATTAATTAGTATTACTATTATTACTAACCCAACTACTCATCTATCCCTCCAAAACAACAACAACAAGCCTTTATCCTGCTAATTGGGGTCCAATGCATGAATCTTTTTTTTCTCCATCATGTCTTATTGAGTGTCATATATTGATTTAATTCTAATAAATTAAGATCATTTTTATACAAAATTCCGATGTCGTCATCCAATGACAAAATACTCACAAATTGCTCTTCGTAGGGGTCTCAAATTTGGCTTTGCCTGTGGGGTTTAGGTTTGACCAAAATTATCTCGACCTGAAACTATTTGACCTGAACTCGACCTAATTATTAAATGAATAAAAAAATCCAACCCGAACTCACCCACTAACCCCGACTCGAATCTAACCACTAGAAATTGCTTAACATAAGACAAAACAACTATTGGATAATTAATTAACCTAAATAGTCTCTCATCTAGCTTTTACTTTTAGATTATCAAATATTCAAGGAAGTAAATACAAAATACAAGTTTTCAAAAAAAAATTATTCTTTTTTTTTTGCAACAAATATGAGATTAATTATTCAAATATTAGCTATTTCTATGTTTAAATTTATTGAATTTATTCTTATGTGTGTGTATGTTTTATAATATAATTTTGATCACAAATTTAATTAATATTTGCATCTAATATATCATTATTATGTTAATTATACCATATTTAATTAATTTTATATTTATTATATTAACTGGTTCAATCCAAACTGAATCAATAAACCTTAACATTTCAATCTTTTAATGTAATGTCCCATCCAATTTTCTCAATTTTATTTTTTATCCATATTTTACTAAAACAATTTACACGCGTAAATATTCACCCATATTTAATGTCCCATCCAATTTTCTCAATTTTATTTTTTATCCATATTTTACTAAAACAATTTACACGCGTAAATATTCACATTTGTGACCGTTGTTGGCCCTTATTTTCTGGGCTTGGAGTCGTGGTATTCAACGTTCAAAAACATATCTAATTTTTTAACACGCACCCGTAATATAACAAAAATTATAATTATTAATTTTGTAAATACCTAAAATTCAGGTTTTCTGCTATAGTTTCTAATAATCTGAGTGTGAGTGTAGGGCTGTAAAAGATAATGTTCGGCTCGTTTGAAATAACCAGTATTTGAAATCGGCTCGTGAATAATGTGTTCGTATTCTGCTCGATTTAAATATTTGTGTTCGTGTTCGGCTCGAAATTGGCTTATTAAAATTAAATTGACAAAAAAAATGACGTAAATTGTCGGATTTGAACCTGGACAAAATGTATACAAAATAATGCACTAACCATATTACCACATGAGATGTCATAATTTTAATTTAGATATAAATATATGTAATATATTATTATATAAATAGTTATATAAATTTTTTTTTTTCGAGTTACAACGAACAGAACACGAGCGAACAATGAGCTGTTCGTGATTGACTCGTGTATAATTCGAGCTTTAAAAACTTATTTATATTCAGCTAATCGGCTTGTTTGCTTAACGAACGAGCAATTCGCTAACAACAAGCGACAGCCCTATGTAAGTGTAACACTTATAGATAGGAATATTAGTTTTGCAAATATATTAAATTTTTATGTTCTGCATGTTATTATCCCTAACCGCCATTGAGGAGCTGGGGTAATTTCGTAAATGAGGCATCTATATATTGCTTCCGATGCCCCTAGGGTTCCTCCTCAACAACCGCCGACCCTGAGCAGCTGCCAGAGAGAAAAAATTCTTCAGCTGTTGCTCACTCTGCAATCGCGGTGAGTTTTCTTCTTCTCTGGCATTATTTTCAACGCATATTGGGAAATCAATTTCCAAGCTCTAGTTTTCTTTTTCTTTTTTAATTCAATTACCCGTTGAGTCTAAAAATTTAGGCAGATTAGATTTATGATATTCTCCTGCTTGATTAACTTTAGATTTTTTATACTGCTGTCGAAAAATTCTCATGTTTTTTATGTTAGAGACGATCGATCGATTTGATCGTGTCCCAGTTTGTTAAATTTTATCCCAAAGTAACTGATTTAATTGTAATTTAGATGCGTTAGATTAAGATCAGCATGGGTGGAATGCTATACATGTTTGCGTTTATGTAATGTTGTGAATAAGTAAAGATGAATATAGATGCTGGGGAAAAAAAAAGGAATTTTGCTTATGAATGCGATGAAGAAACCCCACTGGTACTTCTATGAATTAAATGGTGTTGGGTGATTGTAAATTTGTTGTAAACAAAGTGTAGAATCAAAAGGACCAAAAAAAATCTTTTTTTGCTGTTTCGCTCTCTTTGTTATTACTCTTGATTTCTTTTTTATTTGAGCGGTGCTTCCGTTGCTGAGCAAAATTGTTTATAGCTTTCACCCCATATAATTATTTATTTTTGGAATCACTGAAAGTGTGCATCATTCTTTTTCTTTGATGATACAGAATTGCCAAACAGATTTACAGGTTTAACTTTTTCTCAATGTTTTATGTGTGTTTTTCCATTTGAATGGTCTTGAGCTTTTAACGAGAAATTGTTTGTTTTCTGCGTTGATGCAAAGATTATTTTTTCAATATTCTATTTTCTAATCTGTAATTGTTTGATTGCTTTTACAGCTTTATTTTTTCATGTTGTTAGTAGAAACCCTGGTTTTACAATTTGCATTTCTTAGATTTCTTCCAGTTTATATGGTTTTAATGAACACTTTTATTGCAATTCTTTTGTTATTAAAAGAATGGCTTTTATTGCAATTCTCGTAATTTACCAGCTTTATATATGTATCCTTGGCAATTGGCATGAGGGATTGACCTGTCTCTAGGAGGTCTTCTAATTTCTAGGTGATTTTGCTTGTTCTTTCCTAGTTTTGCTGACTTTCTATGCTTCATTTATTAGGGATTTATGCTCTGAAAGACTTCATCATTATTCTCGCTCTGTGCTTCCATTCTCTCCTTTTTGCCAGTTAAATTGTTGGGGCATTTGCATACATACCACACAATTCCTATGTATTCACATGTCTAACACCTAGAATCTTATATTTACATAACACTAATCCTTAACATCACATCAAAATATCACTACTATTAACTTTTTAAAACTACTAACTACACTTTCATGCATAGGTTCATGACACCAAAGTGTTATATGTATATATACTAAGCTTTAGGTGTTAGATATGTAAATACTATGTGGTATATAAGTAAATTTCCTTAAATTGTTTTCTTGTTTAGTACTTGGCCATTAATGGATTATTCTATGTAACTCTATTTTGAATATGCATCATCCTTTAGTCTCGAGCTCTGGCAGTAAGATTGTTGTGAAGCAATTTGTTGATTGCAGTTTAAGAAGATAAGCTATGGGAAAGGAGAAGGTTCACATCAGCATTGTGGTTATCGGTCATGTTGATTCCGGAAAATCAACCACCACCGGTCACCTCATATACAAGCTTGGTGGTATTGATAAGCGAGTTATCGAGCGGTTCGAGAAGGAAGCGGCTGAGATGAACAAGAGGTCATTCAAGTATGCATGGGTGCTTGACAAACTCAAGGCCGAGCGCGAGCGTGGTATCACTATTGACATTGCCTTGTGGAAGTTCGAGACCACAAAATACTATTGTACTGTCATCGATGCTCCCGGCCATCGTGATTTTATCAAAAATATGATCACTGGAACTTCTCAGGCAGATTGTGCTGTGTTGATCATTGATTCCACTACTGGAGGTTTTGAAGCCGGTATTTCCAAGGATGGCCAGACACGTGAGCATGCCCTTCTTGCTTTCACCCTTGGTGTGAAGCAGATGATTTGCTGTTGCAACAAGGTAAACTTTTGTGCATATTTTTATCTACTTTTTTTTAATTTCAGGTTTTAATTAGCTGACATGATGTGTATAATTTTAGATGGATGCCACCACGCCAAAGTATTCTAAGGCGAGGTATGATGAAATTGTGAAGGAGGTTTCGTCCTACTTGAAGAAGGTGGGTTACAATCCTGAGAAAATCCCCTTTGTGCCAATATCTGGATTTGAAGGCGACAATATGATTGAGAGATCTAGCAACCTTGACTGGTACAAGGGTCCAACTCTGCTTGAAGCCCTCGACTTGATTCAAGAACCGAAGCGTCCTTCGGACAAGCCCCTTCGTCTTCCTCTCCAGGATGTCTACAAGATTGGAGGCATTGGAACTGTTCCCGTGGGAAGAGTTGAGACGGGAATCCTCAAACCCGGAATTGTGGTGACATTTGGACCTACTGGCCTGACAACTGAAGTCAAGTCTGTTGAGATGCATCACGAGGCTCTTCAGGAAGCCCTTCCTGGGGACAATGTTGGCTTTAATGTCAAGAATGTTGCTGTTAAGGACTTGAAGCGTGGATTTGTGGCCTCAAACTCCAAGGATGATCCAGCAAAGGAAGCTGCAAATTTTACTTCGCAGGTCATCATTATGAATCATCCAGGCCAGATTGGCAATGGCTACGCTCCTGTTCTAGACTGTCACACCTCCCACATTGCTGTTAAGTTTTCTGAGATATTGACGAAGATTGACAGGCGCTCTGGTAAGGAGCTTGAGAAGGAGCCTAAGTTCCTGAAAAATGGGGATGCTGGATTTGTGAAGATGATTCCTACAAAGCCCATGGTTGTTGAGACATTTTCTGAGTATCCTCCGCTTGGGAGATTTGCTGTTAGGGACATGAGGCAGACTGTTGCTGTCGGAGTTATAAAGAGTGTGGAGAAGAAGGATCCAACTGGAGCCAAAGTTACCAAATCTGCTGTGAAGAAGAAATGAAGTGAGGACTGCTTCGTTTCAATTGTGTTCGAGTCATTTGTTGTTCGTGTCTGCAGGTTTTTAATTAATAAGTGTGATTTGGTCGACTTGGCATCTTGTGTTTGGATGCAGAACTGGGTGCTTGACCGGAGGTGGCGCTGAAAAATTTATTTTGCTTGTTTTATGTTTAATTTATTTTGCATTGTTAAAGGTCTTTGAGTCTGTTGTTGAAGACATTGTGTCGGATTTTTCTTTTCCATGGTTATTTCTGAAGTGCAATTTGAACTAATATGACGTTTGCGAAGCTTGGATTGGTTTACAGCCTAAATGTGCTCTTCAACTTGTTTTCCTTTGTGAGTGTTTTTTTATTAACTAATCACAGGCTCATTTTTCATTAGCAGGATATAATTTTTTATTTATTTGGCCTATATGATGCAATCTTTTTTCCCTTTAGGTACAACTTTGGAAAAGGGGCTGTTGCTTTTTCTCGCTGAATTTTAAATATTACGTACAGCGGATTGCATGTCTGGACAATGGTCTGGGTTCGGCCACGCGTTGTGTCTTGCACGGCAGCCCATCTGGATCTTTGATGGTGTCTCACACGGCAGCCCCTGGACCTTTGTCCGGAAGTGCAGTTAATATTTTCTCCAATTCAGGACCCTTGTTGTAAATTCTCTTGAGAGATGGTTCCTGGTAATGCAGGCTTCTCCAGAATTGGCTAATTTCATTATCATCTCCTCTTTTTATTGGCACCTTTGTTTTTTGCTTCAGCCCAGTTTTCTTTATTTTTTATTTTGATGTGTCTTCTCTGTGATTGTATTTTTTATTTTTTCATTGTAATTTGACCTGCTGTAACTTTGTTCTTCTGCATTGGGAATTTAGGCTATGCCCTCACTTTTTCTATTTGTATACTTTTCGGGTCTGATGATTATTTTTTGCCTATATGACCTATTGAGGTTCAATCTGATTGCCATATTTGATCTTATTTGTTGATATTGTATATATTGCTGTTAAATGGTGGCTTTACAATGATTATGAGATAAAAAAAAGGGAAGATTATATACATACCAGCTAATTTCTGTCTTTACACCTCTAAAATCTAAAGTTTGCCTTTTACATGCATGGAGTTTGCCTTTTACATATATGTAGCTTTACCTATACATGAAAAGTGCTTCAACTTTTAAAATTTAAACATTTTATACATGAAAAGTGCTTCAACTTTTAAAATTTAAACATTTTATATTTTTGGTGTGATATGAAAGATTTTGGTGATATGAATGTTAAGTAAATTTTAGATATTAGATGTGTAAACACATAGAAATTGGGTGATATCCCATGTAAATGCCTAAAAAAATATGCCAAAATAAAAAACAAATGGGCATCAATATCATGAAAATTTAATGATTTATCTAAAGATTTGTTGGTTTGAGTAGTCATTTTAAAAATAATGAATAATTATTATATATTATTTATTATGATATATTATTGATATGTCATCAATAAATTTTCATAATTTGATTATTATGAATCTTAGAGTATTTTATGAAAAAGAAATCTTCAAATTGAAATTAAAATCATCTAGTATTTGATTTCAAAAAACTCAGCAATCTAATTGGTTGGGCGAAGCAAACCCAATGACACTAAAATTGGTCAAATTTGATTCAAATTTAACATGAATTAAAGCTTTTTTTGGAGGTTTTCAATGCATAATTTGAAGGTCAAATAGATTCCAAATTAGACAAACTATTAGACAAAACTAGCATCTTGACATGACGAATCCAATGTGCCTATGATCACTAAATTATGACATCATTAAAGCACTCATGTATCCATAAAAGATCGCCTCATCTGGGAACATTTCCAGGACGTCTAATGGAGTAGTCTGGATTCATTCCTTATTTTTGGGGAGACTTCTCACCAACTCTATAAATTGAGTCCTACCCCTCTCTTGAGAGGGAACTAAGATCTTAAACCCAAGGAAGCCCGAGACTTGGAGAAGGAGTTGAGGTATTAGTGTTCCACGTTAAAGGTCCAGTTAATGTCACTCACTCCTGCAGCCACTGACCACTGTCGGCAAACACTCACCGGCCACCATCGACCATCATGGACCATTTTCGGGCACCCTCTACTCATTGCAATAAAGCCTTCTGCGGAATTACGACGTGAACTGCAGAATCTCAGCGTACGTTACGGTGTAACGAAGCACAATGTAAAGCAATGACCAACATTGCAGAGTAACACAACATCCTACAAAGAAACAATTTCCAAAGACAATGTAACAACATATCTTGAATAAGTTACAATGACACAACTCGCATGTGGTGCGACAAGACCTCCCAAAGAAAGATGTAATAATACACTCCACAATAACTGCTTATAATAGTCATACTTAGGATACATTTATTTTTTCCGGATTTTTGAAGCTCTCCTTGTAGCTCGCCATTATGACCAATATGTCTATGTGGTCCACAACTCATACAGCTCTCAACTCTAAATTTTATGGCATATGGACATTATCTCAACTCATGCAGCTCCCAACTCATGTCTTTATAGCCTACAAATGGTATTACAGCTCCGCGCCATAGGCTTTGCGACCAACTACAACCTACGTTTCCACAGCTCATACAACTCCTAACTCTAGCATCTACGACCTATGGACGTTAACTCATGTGGCTTCCAACTCCGGCCTATGCGGACTACAAACGTAATCATAATTAATGCGGTTATCAACTCCGGCTTTTGCGGTCTGCAATTGTCATCACAACACTTAGAGCTCCCAAACCCGGGCACTGTGGCTTACAGCTGTTATCACAACTCACTAATATTGCATACATGACCAACTACAATCTATGTGGTCCACCGCCCATGCAGCTCCCAACTCGAGACTCTAATGCTTACTAACGTTATCACCGCTCATGTAACTTCCAAATCGACCTTTATGGCCCATGAATATTATCACAGTTCATATAACTCTCAACTCTGACCTCTATGCCCTATAAACGTTATTATAGCTCACAAGTATGTCTTATGTGACCAATTATGACCTACGTGGCTCACAACACCGAAAGCTCTCTATTACAGCCTCTGTGGTCAATCAAGAATCTTGAAGCAACCATTTATGACCCTACATAACTAACTACTTTCATGCCTTTCAACTACAGTCTTTCAGTCTTTATGACAAACTAGTACTACAGAAGTTATCTACATTATTCATGGCGGACTACTACCTCAATAACAATCGACTACTGTCTTCGTGACCCGTTATAGTTACAATTGTTGAAATACTATTGTATATCAACTTTGTATTTTCATATTCCCTAAATCAGAAGAACAGAGAGCGGATATATTCACCATTGCATATTTAATTATTTCAATTGGGCTTGATCTTATGGTTTGTTCTCTTTTTCAGGTGTTTTCACGTAAAAATCATGGTATCTCCTTCTGTTCAGTTCTCTTTTACCTGAGTGTGTGTTGGATTTTCGTACAACGCTAAGACACTAAAAAATTACTCTATCGCTCCGACACACATTAATTATTAATAAATAGTTAGAAGTATTATCAATAATGTGATCTAGATTATTTAAATGTTAAAATATAAGTTTTAGGAACATAAATATGAGGTGCTTGTCAGACATAAATAAAACAAGGAGCATAATTAGATTATGCTCGGGGCGAACAATTGCCAATCATGACATTTGCAATTTCGTTATATAAATAATAAAATTTAATATTTTTCAATGTGATTTATAAAATTAATTGATTTTGCCCCCGTTATATTTTTTGCCCAATGCTTCAAATAGTATAGACTTTTTATAATTTTGCCCCCCTAAAAATAAGTTATATTTTTTGCCCAATGCTTCAAATAATATAGACTTTTTATAATTTTGCCCCCCTAAAAATAATGCTGCAAAATGCCAAGAAAGAGCGTTTGTTACATGCTGGCCTGTTCAGGTCAAGAACTATGAAAGGGTATTAAAACATTTGGTATTTCAATTGAAAACATTGGGAATTGAATTTCATCTAAAAACTAAAGAATTTATACTTTTAACTAAGTAAAATGTTTCAAGTCTGAATGTGCAGCGATAAGATTTCTGACAGAATAAATTTTAAAAGTTTACATTAATTATTGAAATACAATTTTTTTTTTAATTGATGTAACAAATTTTAATTGGTGCACAGGCTATAAATGATAATATTGAGGAACCCTAAGTACATGTTTATGAATTGAAATATCAGAAACATCAGACCTATCACGAGCTGATCAGATAAAGTAGAATCGTGTCTCATGAGTTTGTTTTATTAGACTAAAATGATCGATTATGGACTGTCCACGTGAACCGCACCTCACAATTAGGACAGCTCGGCGTAGTTTAGCAGCTTCCTCTTTACCGAACAAAAGAACAATATTTTACATGCGTACCTATAGGAAGATTTACATGCGTACCATTTAATTTTTACCTTATATATGTATGGAAATATGCATTTCACAATTTTTTAAAGTTAAAATAATAATAAATTTTATCTGACATGAAGAGTGGGTGCAGAGCTGGAACCATCTCTTTTTTTTAGAGAAAAAATTGCGTATGTAGGACGTACATAGTGTTGCGTACGTCAGATAGGTTACAGAAAGGGTATTGAGAGTTATATATGCGTTATACCCTCTGTAACCTCTTTGTAACATACATGTAACTAGTAAATCATATATTTGTATAGAGAAAAAATTGCGTATGTAGGACGTACATAGTGCTGCGTACGTCAGATAGGTTACAGAGAGGGTATTGAGAGTTATATATGTGTTATACCCTCTGTAACCTCTCCGTAACATACATGTAACTAGTAAATCATATATTTGTAAGTTGCATGTATGTTACATGGAGGTTATAAGGAGTATAACGCAGATATAAACCCCAATACCCTCCCTGTAACTTACATGACTTACATAGCGTTGGGTCTTAAGTACGCAAAATTTTCTCCTTTTTTCAGGGAGGTACATTGTTCCCCTAAACCCACTGTGAGAAGGGTTAGGGTAGCAAAAGAGATTGTAATATTTCAAGAGAGACAAAATAATATTTTAGGAGGGCAAAAGACCATATTACCCTCATATATAAGTAAAAATCTAAATTTATGAGGACCAATTGCTCCCCTAGACCCAACCAAGGTCTACTACTGAGTGTGTGTATGTACACAAAAAATAAAGTTTAGGTGTTTAATATTTAATTGCTTAAGAATTAGGTGGTGTGTTATAAATGCCCCATATCTATATTAGGAAAAAATATTACCTCAGGAGTACTGATGCATCAGTGTTCCAATGATAGGGTGCCACGTGGCGCCACGATAGGATCATTGCATACGTGGCACCTCACCATTGGAGTACTGATGCAACAGTACACAGTACTTCTGAGGTAATATTTTTTCCTAAATTAGGCCCTCTTGTCCCGCTTTGCTAAACTAGTGTGGGTCCTCTCACCAACCGTACATCCAATTTGGTGTAAAATTATGAGTTAAAATTTTGTCTTTGGTCAGATCAAAAGTCCTAGAAAGTCCTTCTAATGCCCTGAACCTACCCCTGTTAGTATTTTATTAAAAGTCCTAATGCCCTGAACCTACCCCTGTTAGTATTTTATTCTCACCTCCAAGTGAGCATAACTTGATTGTCTTTAGCAATTGGATGGAAAATTAGCGACCGACGATCAGGAAAAAAATTTGTGTACATATTACGTACGCATCGCTGCGTATATAATGAAAGTTATATGAGTGTTATATCAGTATTATATTCACGTTATATTTTTTGTAATTTTCATGTAACTTCTATATAACTTACATGCAACCTACCTGAACTTACAAATAAGTTCCGCGCTTCTATTTTCACATATATGTAGTTTACATGTAGGTTACATACAAGTTATATGGAAGTTAAAAGAGATATAACACGAATATAATTCAGATATAATGCTCATATAAACTCTATTATGCACGCAACGCTTCTTATGTCTTACCTATGCACTTTTTTGCCGGCGACTAGCGGCTGTGGCTCTGTGGCTCAACCGACAACCGACGCATAACCAGGACTTAATTATATAGATGAGCCGAATAAGATTTGAGGTTGTTTCTGATTTATCCCCCAATTTAATTTCGTGATGAAAGAGCAAATCTGTCATCTTTGACAATTACGGACCCAACTCAAAGTCAAAAAGTTGTTCCTCCCCTTCTTTTAACTGCCCCACCTACATCCCGAAATCACGATCTTTCCTTTGCTCACTCCCTCCCTCCCTCTTCTCCATTCTCTTGCCCTTCATGCATTAGCCCCGAAACCAAACCAAAGATCAAGTTTTTGAGGAAGCCATGAGAACAGTAACAGACACCATTCTCCTCCTCCTCCTCCTCCTCCTCCCCACTTCCATCCTCTCATCAATCTCTCCATTCTCCTGTGATGCTTCCAATCCTTCCACAAAAGATTACCCATTTTGTAACGTGAACTTGCCTACAGAGCGGAGGGTTGATGATCTCATCGCCCGCCTTACCCTTGCGGAAAAGATCTCCCAGCTCGTCGACAGAGCTCCTCCCATTCCCCGCCTTGGCTTGCCGGGCTACAAGTGGTGGTCCGAAGCTCTTCATGGCATCTCTGATGCAGGGCGAGGCATCCACTACAACGGCTCAATTTCGTCCGGCACCAGCTTCCCTCAAGTCATTCTTACTGCGGCTTCATTTAACCCCTTGCTTTGGTACCGAATCGGTGAGGTAAATCTTTTCATTACAGCTGAATCAATTTTTTGCTACCGCCAAGTATATGTTTTACAAATTTTCATTCATTTTGGAATGTTCTTTAAAGGCTATTGGAACCGAAGCTCGAGCGTTGTACAATGCCGGGCAGGCAGAAGGGCTAACATTTTGGGCACCGAACATTAATATTTTCAGAGATCCGAGATGGGGCAGAGGCCAAGAAACTCCAGGGGAGGACCCATTAATGGCGAGCAAGTATGCTGTCTCCTATGTCAGAGGAGTGCAGGGTTATTCTTACGGAGGAGAAGGTGGAGCAGGGCTCAAGGCTTCAGCTTGCTGCAAGCATTTTACTGCTTATGATCTCGACCGTTGGAACGGAGTTCTTCGGTACTCATTCAATGCAAAGGTAACTACCAAACCTTTTATTTTTTTTACCTTGAGTTTTTATTTTTCAATTAAGGAAAAGAGCTGTTTGTGGCTACAGATTTCAGTTCAGGATCTGGAGGATACTTATCAGCCTCCTTTCAAGAGCTGTGTGGAACAAGGTCATGCCTCTGGAATCATGTGCTCATATAATCAAGTTAATGGCGTTCCAACCTGTGCCGATTACAATCTTCTAACAAAAACAGCAAGAGGATTGTGGGGTTTTAATGGGTGAGATGCTAAAAACAGCTGTGGTTGTTGCCTTCATGCTTTATTTAGACCTTAAATCTATGGGTCTGTTTAACATCACCATATTTCAGTATAGATGATCATTTATAAAGTAGAATTTCCTCAAATAAGGCCACACCCATAAAAACAAGTTAAGTTGCAACCATTTATTATAATCATGGCTTCCTTATAAGCCACCCTCTAATAGTTGTGCGTTACATCATAACCTTGTTTACTTAAGTAGAACTGAGAGGTTCGGTTGTTTTACATGAACAATTTACTTCAGCCAAAGTGCCTTTTTTCAGTAAAAATGTAAAATATAGAAAAATCATGTATCAACAACTATTTTGTCTTTTGTTTATTCACAGTTACATCACTTCGGATTGCGATGCTGTCTCGGTCATTTACACGAGCCAGAAATATACCAAGACCCCAGAAGATGCAGTAGCTATCACGCTGAAAGCTGGTAAACAATGCAAACATTAAGACGAACATGTAATCTAGATAGCAAAAACATGAGTTTAAATTGCAAAATTACTACTTTATCATCTCATATACTTTCAGGAATGGATGTGAATTGTGGAGAATATGTGCGGAACTACGCCTACTCCGCCATTAAACAAGGTAAATTATCAGAAAAGGACATCAACAGAGGGCTTCACAACCTTTTCTCCATAAGAATGCGACTCGGGCTCTTCAATGGAAGTCCCAACCACCTTCTCTTCGGCAACATTGCTTCAAAACAGGTCTGCTCTGGCGCTCATCAGAACCTGGCTCTTGAAGCAGCCCGAGATGGTATTGTTCTTCTGAAAAACTTGAAAAAAATCCTTCCTTTGTCCAAATCGAAGGTTTCTTCACTTGCTGTGATTGGTCCAAATGCAAACCGTGCTTCAGTTCTGCTAGGAAACTATAACGGACCACCATGCAAATCAAACACTCCTCTTCAGGTACTGCAGAACTACGTGAAGAACACAAGATTTTCGGCTGGCTGTGATACTGTTATCTGTAACACAAGCCATATTGATGAGGCAGTAAAGCTGGCCGGCTCAGTGGACTATGTGATATTGTTCATGGGATTGGATCTGACTTTGGAGAAGGAAGATTTAGATAGGGACAATTTGGTGCTTCCTGGGATGCAGAAAGAACTTATTACTAGTGTGGCAAGAGTTGTGAAGAGGCCGGCGATATTGGTTTTGCTTTGTGGTGGTCCTGTTGATGTTTCGTTTGTTAAAAATGATGAAAATATTGGAGGTGTTCTGTGGGGAGGATATCCTGGAGAAGCTGGTGGTTTGGCTATTGCAGAAGTTATCTTTGGCGAGCACAATCCAGGTGAAGTATATTGCTCTTTATGTTAATTTGTTTTGGGCTTTCAATGCAGCACAGCACTTTGTTAAAAGATGAATGAGAAATTCATTTCTGTTATAGGTATATGTCACTTTTTAAAAGAAAAAATTCCATTCTTTTTACTCTTCATTATGAATTACCAATCACGTAACTAAAAAACAAAGCCTTAGTGCATTTGTGTTTGGTTTGGTGTGCAATTTTGAAGTTATGAACCCCGCAAACTAAAATTTTTGTAAGTAATGCAACGCTATCCAATACACTTTTAAAAAAAATTGTTGATTTGCTGGCATGCCTAGCTGACAGATTGAGTTGGGATGTAATATTTTTGAAGTACATAAATTTACTTTGCTTTGCATTTTCAAAAAAGGTTGTAAAGATCACTTTTTTCCATTCAAAACCAGCATATCCAACGGCTTGATCATGCTTTCATGATTTAAAACTACAGGAGGAAGACTTCCGCTCACATGGTACCCACAAGATTTCACCAAAGTTCCCATGACTGACATGAGAATGAGAGCAGACCCAGGTTCAGGGTACCCAGGAAGAACCTACCGCTTCTACACTGGCAAGCCAGTCTTCAAATTCGGCCATGGACTCGGCTACTCCACCTTCTCCTACAAATTCAAATCCACACCCAAAATCCTACTTCTTAACAAATCAGCCACTGCTCTTCAATCCAGCAACAACAACTCAGGCATAACCGGCTATGACGTTTCGAAGATGAGCAGATCAGAATGTGAGCTGCTGAAGCTCTCTGCCATAGTGGGAGTGGAGAACCATGGTCCCATGGATGGAAAGCACTCTGTACTGCTGTTTTTGCGCAGGCCAAGCTTGGCAGGAGGCAGGGCAAGGAAACAACTAGTTGGATTTGAAAGTTTAAGCTTGAAGACGGGGGAGACTGCTCATGTTGAATTTGTGTTGAAGCCATGCGAGGATTTTGTGCATGTTGAGGAAGATGGAAGGAAGTTGGTGGATTTGGGGTCTCATTTCTTGATGGTGGGGAAAGAGAAGCTTGAGGTCAGCGTCGTTGCTTGAATTTGTGGGTGGAGCAGCAAGAATTCGAGAGCTTTGAGCCGCCAAGAATCGGAGATCATAAATTTGTAAATCATGGATTTCATCTTCGGGTTTTAATAAGTGGATGGATGTTTTAGACTGATTGATAAGTATGCTACAAATTCAGTATGAATGAATGGTTTTTAAAGATAGAATTTTAATCAGAATTTTATAGAGTAATTGCTTACGGATTTTCTCCTTGAGTTAATCAATCAATACTCGAGGGAAAAGTACTAATACGCTGGTCCTGGCTTCAGCACTCGACATATGAAAATTCATCTATTTCTATTTACAATTAAGAAAGGGTTATCACTGCAATGTTGATTGCGTAATATAAAATGATTTCCAAGCCAATAAATGAATTATTAAAAAATATTCGCATCACGATCTCCGAAGACAAAAATCAGTAAAAATTGCTGGCATTTGGTTAAAGCAACATAACATTTACATCAAAACACAGTATTTAAAAAATACGTGATAATTTGTTTATATGTAAGACGATACGAAAAGAAAAAGTCAAATATAAGGCATTTGCTCATAAGAATTGAAAATTTTGTAGACTATTGATAGATTTTGATGCATGTTAAGAGATTCATGGCGGTAAAATAGCAAATTATTATTTTAGTATTGTATAAGGATTCAACGCAAACTCAGATGAAAGAAGATAGTCAATTGGGATATCATAAGTTTTGATGTGAAAAATCTGGAAAGGAAAAAAAAAACCACAGGACCTTGCCTAATATGTACAACCTCTTATCTCACAAGCGTAAAGGGATTACACAGTTTCTTGGGTTACAATGTCGGTGCGCAGAAGAACTCGTTGCCCTGCGGCAGGGAGCGGTTGCAGAGGGGAGTTAACGCTGGAGCTTCAATGCACTGTCTCAGCATGAAGTTCGGGATGATGCGCCGCTTCATAGGTTGTTACGTGGTTATGTGGTGTTGGTGGTTGAGTTGCACGATGTTTCGCCGTAAGGAGCAGACAACGGTCGATGACGGTCACGGTAGTTGGAGTTGGTCGTAGGTGGCTGGAGTCGACGACTACTAGAGTTGGCCAACAAAGGCCGTCGGAGGTGGAGTTGATCATTCAACACGAATCTTGAAGCATAACACTAATCTTGAGACAATTTTTGAGTAATAAACATTCAAATTTTAATCATAATTCATACAAAATTCTAATTTTAACAAACTTATATAGTGAAACTGACCAGCTCAATGAGACGGTCCCAACGGTACCAAAATTATCCAATCTGTATTAAATCAAGCCCAGATCAAGTCAACAAACAATTTTCAAGAGCTTTTCGAGCATAACTGGACGATCAAACAAATTTCAATTCTAACATGTTTATATTCAAATCGAGCACTTCAGCGAGACAAATTCAACAAGCACAAGATTGCTCAATTATAACACCATTAAGTCTCCTAATGCTCATTGAATGCGATCTGATTGAAGAAATCTATCTGAAATGTCAGATTGGAGTGGAATGAATTCATTTCTTATTTACAACCTGAACTCTATAAATAGAGCCCTATCCCTCTTCTGAAAGGAGCGAGGGACCTGAAGCCAGAAGAAGTTTGAAACTTGGAAGAGGAGCTAGAGTCCAATATCATTCAGGTGAATGCCTCTCACTCAAGCAGCCGTTGCTGCTATTCCAACTAACGCCGCTGCCTCCAGCCAATTATGCCCGCCCCCACTTCCAGCCAACTTTGGTCACGACCAATTCCAACCATCTGTGCATTCGACTAGCTCCGATTATTTTTGTCGGTCAACTCCGATGACTAACGTCTACCGACCACCGCTGACCATCATCGGTTGCCACTCACTCTTTGCAGTGAAGTCTCTTGTGAAGTCACAATGTGCACCAACAAATCCCATAGTACATTGTAGAATGGTGAAGCACCTCACAAACGGTGTACCAACAATTTTTATATGGTGTAATGACGCCTCTGATGGCGACATAAAAATCCACCTCAGATACGGTGTAACGACACACTGATAACAGTGTACAACGCGCCATAGATACGGTTTAAATACGCCTCATGAAAATGGTGTAACAAATACTGTGCAACAACACACCCTGATGATAATAAAATAAAGCAACTCGGATATGTTGTAATCATGCCTCCTGAAGATGGTGTAATAACACACCCCAGGTACGATACAATGACACACCCTGATGACGATGAAATAACACCCCCAAATGCGGTGCAACGACACCTCCCACATATGGTGCAACGACACCTCCCAAAAATGGTGTAACAACACAACCCAGATACAGTGCAATGACACACCTCTTGTATGGCGCAACGACACACCCTAATGACATTGCAGAATGGTGTAGCATCTCACAAACGGTACAACAATGTACCTAAGATATAGTGTAATGACGCCCCTAAGGATATAATAATGAATCTTAGAGACTATGCAACGACACACCCCCATGATGGTGTAATAATGCATCCCAGATACGATATAATGACACCTCCTGAAAATAACGTAACAATGCACCCCAAATATGATGCAACAACACACGTCAATGATGGTGAAACAACACACTCTGAATACGGTGTAAGAACACCTCCCAAAGTTGGTGTAACAAGAAACCTTAGATAAGGTGAAACGACACTCTCCGATGACGGTATAATAACACACCTACATACAGATACAGTGCAATGACACCTCCTGAAAAGGGTTTAGCAATGCATTTTGAAAGATGGTGTAACAATACACCTCAAATATGGTGAGACGACACATCCCAATGACAGTGTAAGAACACACCACACATACAGTGCAACGACACCTTCCGAAGATGATATAACAATATACCCTGAAGATAGTGACTTTCTCTAAACTCTTAAAGCTCCTTCTTTGCAGCTCCCGACTCTGACCTCCATGGTTTACAGATGTCATCATGGCTCTCCACTACGACCTACGTGATTTACTGTTCGAGTAGCTCTCAAATTTGTCCCTTGCGGCTTACGGATGTCAACACAACTCATGACTACGGCCTACATGACCAACTACGACCTATGTGACCACAATTTGTGCAGCTCTTGACTCCAGACTCTGCGACTTATGAACATCATCACAACGATCCACAACAATCTATGTGACCAATTTTGTTATATGTGACTTAGCGCTCATGTAACTCCCAACTCATACCTCTACGACATACATACGTCACCTGAGCTCCTCGCTATGACTTATATTGCCAACTACAACTTATGCTGCCCATAGCTCACACAACTCCCAATACCGGGCTCTACTACCCACTAACATCAGCACAACTCGCCACTACCTATATGATCAACTACGGCTTACGTGGCCCTCTTGCCCATAGCTCACACAACCCCCAATACCGGGCTCTACTACCCACTAACATTAGCACAACTCGCCGCTACCTATATGATCAACTACGGCTTACGTGGCCCTCACAACTCCTACAACTTCTTACTACATCTTTTGTGGTCAATCAACACTTTATGAGACAACAATTTTCACCTCACACAACCAATTACTATCATGACTTTCAACTATAATCTATATGACAAGCTAGAGCCACGACCACCATCTACAACATTCATGACGGATTACTGTCTCCATCACAATTGACTACATTCCTTCAACCTACTATCATCGAGAACTACATTTATTACGAACAAATTATAACTATTATTGATGAACTACTGTTGCACACTTATAATGATAATGTTTTTAACTACATTTTTTCTAATTTAGAAAAAGAGTAGACTGATGTATTAAATTATTTCAGTTGTGCCAGACTCCATGATGTCTCTTTCTTTCTAAAATTTGACATAAAAATTGAGGTGTGCCATCGTACTTATTTGTCTTTAATTACCTAAGTATGTTTTAATTTTTCATTCAATGCTAAAATACTAGTTTATTATTTAACGGGTGCTTTGAACAGTCCTCAAATTCCCCCTCGAAAAGCAATCCAAAGTCCGAGGCTAGAATATTGAGAGGCAGCATTATTACAGCTAACAATCCTATAAAAAAAAATAAAAAAAAAAAAAAAAAGAAAAAAACATTTTAAAAAAAATCACGTTTAGAAGATCGAAATGATATCTTGTCGGTATCCTCCTCTTTTCTAACATTGTTTCGTATCACTTACCACTCATTATGCACATCCTGAAATTTACAAGATGCTTCCTTTACTCTAATCATCCCCCTAAATCAGGGGAAAATTTTGTGTATTTAAGAAGTTTGCAGAGCTGCATATATTGGAGGTTATACATAGGATATTTGGGGGTTATATTCACGTTATAATCCTTGTAACATCTTTGTAACCTACCTATAACCCCCCACTACCCTCTGAATAACCTCTGATGTACGTAGATCTGCAAACGTCATACGTACGCAAATTTTTCTCCTAAATCAGGAGAAATATGTGTCGTAATACGCACACAATTCTGCGTGCGGAATTTCATTAACCTCTCAACACCCTCATAATAACCTATGAATAACATCAAAATAAAACTCGCGAAGGTTATTGGAAGGTTATAAGGGTTATAAATTATTGAAATTAATACCTCAATAACCTCCCAATAAACACTTAATAACCGCGCAACCGAATTATTGCGGTATAATTACACACGCAGCTTTGCGTCAATATTACGTAGACAAATATTTCCCCTAAATTGGAAAGCCACGAGCGTAAAAACCATATAGCTTGAATGGTTTTGAGAATTTTCTTAATGTATGATTTTGCTCTTTGATTTTACAGACACCTTCATAAATATTTATATTTTTTTTTACTATAAATGGACTCAATTAATATGCATTAATGGCTACCAAAAATAACCTTCTGTGCATAGTTTTTAAGTCCGCCGTGGCGACTGCAACAGTTCTTTCTCCAACAAATTTTTTGTTGAAAAATAAATGATTATAAGACATTACCGTTGATGTCCCATAATTTTCTCTCAAAAAATAAAGAAAAAAGGGAAAAATGTTGAACTTAAAGCCTAAAAACCCAACTAATAATAAAATAGGATATATACAGAGGCAGAAAGGAGCATGATTGAACAATCAGCTCTCATCATTGTTTAAGCAAAAAAGAACAGACAAAATAAGCCCACTAGAAAGTGCATTCATAATAAAAAAAAATGAAGCATCACCTTCCAATAAGACTTCAGCAGTCTAATACCAAGTAGCGGCGATATATTCATATAACCAACAATGTCTTCATCCTCCAAAAAAATGAACAGTAAAAACCTTCATTTTAGCAATCAAAATCCACCAAAATGTATGGCTTATAGATGGTAACATTGAAACAGGCTATTTTCTCAAGTGGCATACGATTTTCCTCAAAGATTCAGCCAAGAGAATCCAAAAGAATCCAAAAAACACAGATATAAATAAATAGTCCAAAGAAAAGCTCTGACCTATCCAATTGAAATATATTAAAATTTAAACTCTATGCAAGCTATTCAAGCTGTAGGAGCTCAGAAGTAACACGGAGGCATTAGTGCTGTCTGAGGTTTGCAACAAGTGGAAATCCAAAAGATCTGGAAGGAGCAACGACTATTGAGATTGCCAATCATACATTATAAAAAAAGCAGTAGAAATAATACTAAAAACATCCAAAATAAAAAAATTTAAATTATCATGCTGTAGAAAACGTCCATTCTACTATCCAAATGGATTAAAGTGGAAAATAGTTGCTGAAGAGCAAATCTCAGAATAGGAAAAAATGATAAGAATCAGTGAGTCTCATTTTAATAGGCTGAAATTCATCATTGCTTCGAAAAAACTCAGAGAACAGAATAAAAGAGCATCCATAATAAAAGTTCTAATGAATCGAGCTATAAAACTGACACCATCCTAGAGCCTCTGGAGGGTTTGATAAGATAGAAAAGGTGTTGGAGAGGTTGTAGGATTGAAACCGGGTGTGGGAGGATGAAAGATGGAAGGAGGCTGGTAATGGGCACAAACGGCAGTTAGGACAACGACAAACGAGTGCAGAAAAGTGCAATTCCATGCTGAAAATAGCATGTGACAGTTTCCTGTTAAAAACAGAGTAGAATAATATATATATACATATATATATATAATTATTTATATAA
This sequence comes from Phalaenopsis equestris, assembly GCF_001263595.1. NCBI lineage: Eukaryota > Viridiplantae > Streptophyta > Magnoliopsida > Asparagales > Orchidaceae > Phalaenopsis > Phalaenopsis equestris. The sequence goes on from NW_018164578.1 coordinate 1,161,349, forward strand.
TAATATATTACATATATTATTTATATAATAATAATATATATATATATCCCTAATAAAAAAGAACCTAATTAGAAAATAGAGAATTAGACAAGAATAAAAAAGGAAGGAAACAAAAGAAGGAAACTTGCAAAAAATAAAGATAGAAAAAAAAAAATTTTTCAGCTCGGTCCATACTCTCGCGACCATTCAAGTTAGATACTGCGAAATCTTTGTACTATGGAAAGGCCCGTGTTTCGCATCATTGTCCCCAGGTAGGAGGGGCTTCGTCCTCGTCTCCGACAATACTCAGACCCTCGGAGTAAAACACCAAATCAAGGACATTAAAAGTTGCATAAATATTGTAATACCCCGAAAGGTCAGTCTTATTGGCGTTGCCGCTAATCTTCTTAGTTAAATGACCGTCAGCTCCAGGCTAGCGCTTCCCAAATGAACTTACAAAAAAGTCGCTCATTCTTCAACGTGATCCATACCATGTCGCCTTCCTTGAAAACCATAGCTTTCTTGGACTTGTCGTATTTCTGGTACTAAGTGTTTTGCTTAGCAATTTTCTTCATGATCTACTCATGTTGGATCTAAATATCTTTGACTAAAATCTGAGCATTGGCGCTAAGCTCAATAGTGAGCGGTATAGAGACCAACAATAAAGGTGTAAGAGGATTCTGCTCATACACAATCTCAAATCGGTTGTGACTTGCGGACTGACTAGTATAACGATTACAGGCAAACTCCACAAGAAACATAGCCAAATTTCACCGCTTAATGTTCTTCCCACCAAGCATCTAAGAAGGTTTCCCAAACTGCAGTTTACAACGTCGGTTTACCCATTTGTCTGAGGGTGAGTCGCTGAACTGAACTGAAGCTTCATACCTAACTTACCCTACCAAGTCCTTCAAAATTGGTTGAGAAATTTCACATCCCTATCTGAGGTAATGCTCGTGAGTATGCCATGAAGACGAACTGCCTCCCTAAAATATAAGTTTGTGCAATATGAAGCATCAAGCACGACCTCAAGGTGGCTAAAAGGGTTTAGAAGTTGTGAATTTTTTAGGGAACCCTATTGATGAGATATGTGGCGGTAAGTATGACATCATTCCAAAAACATTTTAGGACATTAGATTGAAACAGAAAACATCGAAGAGATGTCGATTTTTTCACTCGATTTGATGAGTGTCCGTGCACGAGCTATGGTGGAGGATGTCATTACTTACCAAGAATTCATCTAATACAGAGTTAAGAAATTAACGACCATAGTTGTTCTGAAGAACTTGAATCGAAGTTTTGAATTGGGTTAAAATGAAGGTGTGAAAGTTTTTGAAGATGATTGCAGCTTTATATTTGTCGTTTAAATATATAATCATGTCATCCCAGTATGTTCATCAATCAAATTAAGGAACCACCATTTATTAGTGTAGAAGAGAGTGCGAGAGGGTCACCATAAGTCACTGTGAATAAGTGAAAAAAGAGCGAAAGACGTGTAAGTGTGGGGTGCATACAAAAGATGATGAAATTTAGCTAACTGACAGGTCTCACATTTCAAATTAGAAGGATTTTTATTAGTAAAAATTAACGATACAATTGTTTTAAAAAGTGTATATTAGGATGACCCAAACGATAGTGCAACATAATAAGACATTCAGTGGATTGAATAAGCTGCAACTACTGGGTGAAATGTCGTCGTTTTTCGTGCTTCTCTTGGAAGAAGTAAAACTCAGCTACTCGCTTAGCAGTTCTAATCATCTTCCTCAAACAACTGTCCTGAACGACACAAACATCAGGAGAAAAATGAGCAACACAATCAATGTCATAAGTCAACTTACTGATAGACAAATGGTTACACTTCGACAGAGACATTGGACTCCATCCATAATGCAACCAGACCATTCTACTATAGGGTCACGGTCATTGATTCCTGTTTTGCCCCTTCAACTTACTGATGGACAAATGGTTACACTTCGACAGAGATATTGGACTCCATCCATAATGCAACCAGGCCATTCTACTATAGGGTCACGGTCATTGATTCCTGTTTTGCCCCTCATATTTTCTTAGACACTCATAAAGTTGACTGGAATTCTCTACATAGGAGTAGGTATCACGGAATGTCGTCTAGAGGGCACTAGTGTATGGAAGGAACATATGTGATCGGTCAATGGAAGTCTCCATTGAGTTAATCAGACACGAGATGACCATGAAATTCTCCACTTTCCAAGCTCCATATGTAGGGTCAATTTTTGGAGGTTCAAGAATCATACCAGTGAGGAGACTGAATTTCCGACGCTCTTTGATGAACAATGATACAGCTTGGGACCATTAGAGAAAGTTTATGGGATCAAGAAATTCGTGTTGTTTTCCGGTCCTCTGATCTGTAGAGGGATGAAAGTTGGAAGTTGGAGTCGATCTTCCCGTAGAGTCAAGAACACCTTCTGATGGTGGCTCAGTGTGGGAGGAGTCCGTCATTATTCTGATTAAGCTAAAGGAGATGTTGGGTTGTTCAGACATCGGAAGATTCCAGTCGTTGGATGGGAGAGATACAGCCTCAAGAAGGGGTTCCAACCGTCCTGGAGAGAGTCCCCACTGTCAGACTAATAGTACTGTGGGAGGAGTCCGTCATGATTCTGATTAAGCTAAAGGAGATGTTGGGTTATTCAGACATCAGAAGATTCCAGTCGTTGGATGGGAGAGATACAACCTCAAGAAGGGGTTCCAACTGTCCTGGAGAGAGTCCCCACTGTCAGACTAATAGTACGACGATTCAGAAGGAATCCTGGCCAACTAGAACAAGTCTCTGACCAACTGGAAAGGATATCGGGCCAGCTGGAATGGGAGACAGAAGGAGCTCCGGTGAACCTGGAGGGAGACTAGGCTGTTAGAAGGGGACTCCAGCAGCTGGGAGGTTGGCCTGGCGGTCATGGCAGAAGTTTTGGAGGGGCACCCAGCCGGTCGGAGGGTGACCCTAAACTTGGAAAAAGACTTAGGTGGCTGGACTGGGCTCGAGAGGGTGAAAATTGGAGAACCGGTCTGCTTGAGGGAGGAACGACACCTAGAAGGGTCAGCCGACAACAAGGAGAGGCCCAACGACAAAAGGATATAGTAGAAAAAAAAGAAAGCAATAATAACTCAGAATAATAACATGAATTAATAACGGTTAGTAATAGCCATTAATATTCTAATAATAAATCTACAATTGAGTTTGATATTATTTCCAAGCAAAATTAAGAAGAAAGGGTGATGAAGTGAGTGGTTCCATAACTCTGTACTAAAATAGAGGATATGTGTGCATCCAATGATCATTACAAAAGGCTCGATCCAACAAACATCTCATGGGTTTAAAAGTTGCTAATTGAACCAACTAAATGTGATACTAGTATTGGGAAGATCTGAAGGCACATAATCAAAGATACGAGAGTTTGAAGTCCAATAGCTTGTAGGAAAGAGAGGGCATGCCAGTAGATTTTTTATCTACTAAGCAAATACAGTTGAAGTCCCTCAAAATAAGTCATGGTTCATTAATATAAGTGTCAAAGTAATCGATTATCATAGGGCTTTCCTCTTGCCATTATTGTTATCAACGTAGCAGATGAGACAAACGAACTTGATGAAGGAGAAAACGAACAAGTCATGACTGTAGTAAAAGTGAGTCTCTAAAGGAAAAAAAAGAGATATTTTTAGCATTCCATTCAATTCAAATATGGCCATTGGATAATGAGTGAAAATTATTGTGGCTTTATTTATGAGGGAAGATACTAAAATGCCAATTGATGAAAGGGTTAGAAATTGAGAATATTGAGAGTTTTGTCTCAAAAAAAAACACACAAGACCAATACTATGATTTTTCCCCCAATTATTGCAGTGAATGGTATATATATTACTTTGCAAAGCACATATATTTCATGCAGCAATGTTGGTAAAGGGCACGTGTTTGTGTCATGGAGGCACCCCGCCGCCTCCCCACCCCCGCCCCCTGCCCGCTTTTGATATGGATGGCATAGATGAAATAGCTAAAGAGGTATTGGTGACAAAGTTCATCAATTGGTCACGAGTACAAGCAAGAGCAGTTTGGAGGGCAACTTCATTGGGGATAATATGGTCAGGTGGGGAGGGGCTGATGTAGCATTTGCCGATATGATGGTAACACTATGGTGGAAGGTGGGGAGCATTTGCCGATATGATGGTAACACTATGGTGGAAAAACAACTTTTTAAATGTTATTGTGTATAATAAAAATATTTTATTTAAAAAAATAAAATAATTTTCCTATAGCAAATTTGATCACAAGAAATAGCTTCCCACAATAAAGATTTCTGAAAAGCAACACAAAAAAAAAAAGCCAAATGAGAGGGTACCCACAATCTGAAAAACTAAATAGTGATAAGACTCTGCATGATACACAACAATTCACGCAAATAAATCAAGAAATAAACATCACATATTTGTTTAAATATTTCTAAAAAATATAATTCTAATTGAAACAAATCATAAATCATAATGTATACTTTATTTTATATTTTTATTGCAATTCTATGTCTCATGAAACCCCAGAATGGTAACAGCAACAGTTTTCCTTTTTGAATTCTTCAGCAGTGAAATAAGTCCATCGCAAACCCACCCTAGTGAACTCTCATAACTGCAGTTAAACTCTTTCTTTATAAGACTCTCTAGCGACATTCCAGTCTTCACAGAAAAAGCACCATCAATTTCTTTAATGTCGATTCCAGTGCGTGTAACCACCGTTCTGATAAGCACTTCCGGGGCATCCCCAGTCTCCATGGCCGTGCGTAGCTGCTTGGCGAAATGCTTCTCTGGGGACTGAATGCAACGGATTACAGCTCGGAGTTGGATTCCAAATTCATCGCATTTGTAATTATTCTTCAGGAACTTAATGAATTCCTGGCCGAATAGGTGCTTGAATGAGGAAAGTATTACTCTCATCTCGTCAACGTTCCTCTTACTCAAGATAGAGATGATGGATTTCTGATCAATGAATTTACAACTTGTGACTGCTTCATAGAGAATCTTTGCATCACACATAGCCCTACGTGTATCGAACCTTTCTCCAGCATAAATTCTTGAATTCAGGATGGCTGAAAGAATCTGAGAAATTCAACAGTTTTTCACTGTTTTCAAATATGTTTGATCGCAAATAGGCATATAACAACACTCATGTTATGTCCCCATGTATAAATCTTCAAACTAATGTTTACGAAATAATGATTTTAGATATATGCAATAAGAAAATCAAATTCTTTATTTATTTATTTTTCTTTTTTGTTAGGGAGTGTGAACAAAAGTGGGACTAACTATAGGGCTAATACAATGACAATCAAGTTTATTTTCAGCTTAAAAGTTTGAGAGTGTTGATCATGATTAACTACTTGGTATCATTATAATAACATATTTTTTAATTATTTAAATTAAGATTGACTTTCACGTGCTTTAATAATCCATCACTCACAAGAGAGTTTTTTCTATCAGCGATATATTCCTCTTAAACACAAAGTCATCAAGTATCATACACCAAAAGGCCCCACAACAGCATGCATCATTCATAAGAGTTCATTCTTCTAAACTTTGCTCAATTATGATAAAAGGCAACCAAGAGCTGTTTAGCCACAAACTGCAATAACAGCTTAATTATAATTGAATCATTGATTCTAATAACATTTGTTAGTGCAATTTAAAGGGATACTAAATTCAGACATGATGCACCAGTTGTTAAAAGTGATTTCAATTTAAGAAGTTAAATTTAGAGGGCCAATTCACTTGATATTTCTATACCAACATATTTTTTAACTATCAAATGTAAAATTAAATCCAAGACGTTCACCATGCCTCAATAGGTTTTATAAATATTAACATGTGTCAATAAGTAGGAAACAATCAAGTTTCTTCAGGGCAAAGTATGTTTGTATTAAATTAAATCTCAAAATCAAATAGCTGAAAAATATTCATGATTCAGAATGAAGGCAACTGGAGTGGGCACCTTCTTGGCTTCTTTGCTGCATGGACCTTTGCTTTACCAAAAAAGCTAGATTCAAGGGAGCTTGCACATGCAAAAGAGATATGCTAAGCATGCAATAGTTTGGCTTCTCAGGCTTATATCTTTAAGGCCAAATTGAATATTTAAATTTGATGTAGATATATTAATTTTGCATCACCTGCAAGCTTTAACTTTGAGTTTGAAATAGATCATAACACTAAAATCTACCCCAACTTCGTGGTCCATACTTAACATAATAACTAGTAGCTCATACATTTAATAATCAAATATTATAGACAAGCTATTTGTTGATCTTCACCCATTACTTAAGCAGCCCTGAAAAAAATTAGTTTCATGGACTTGCTCTAATAAATGAGATTAAAATAGATGCCCATATTATTAGCTAGTGATTGGTCTGTACCCGTTACTTAAGCAACCCTTCAAGGGTGGCATATAAACTTTGACATCTTTTGAAAGCACAAAACTAGTTGGCGCTATCTATCGCTCGCCATTGCCAATTGTCAGTCACTATAGCCAGCCGATGACCACTATCATTGCGCACAATCACCATCATTGATCATTTCCCACCAACCACTACCTAACACCATCAACAATCATTGGCCACCATTGTCATTTTTCATCCCCAGCTACCAGTGACTACAATCAAACACCAATAAATAACCTGAACAAGTCTATTTAACTGGAAATCTATTGCAATCAAATCTGATTTAATATCAACTTGATTAATAAATCATATGAGTTCTTAATTTTGATCGTTCTTATCAGTCCAATCCAACAATCATAACTAACAGGATCCAACAATTAACCCATACCACAGTTTTTTTACGGAAGACATGCATTATTAAATCCAGTGGGACCAAAACCACCATAAACCGGGCTTGTCCAAGGACATGATAAGTTTTAAAGTCAGAATTGAAAAAATTGCTCTCAAAATCTGATATGAACATTCATGGCATGGGCTTAAATAAGGTATTACAATATTTTACAAATAAACCCCTAGACTTCTTTAATACTCCCTTTTTACCAATAGGATCCTAATTAAGGTCCAATTCTCAACACTCCTCCTCGAGATGGGCAAAAGATATCCACTAAGCCCATCTTGTCACATAACCTAGACAAATCTAATGAACTAAGTTCTTTAGTGAGGCAGTCACCCACTTGCTCTCCAGTGGCAGCATGACTTAGCTCTAGTAACCCATTATTCAGCTTTTCCTTGATGAAGAATCTATCAATCTCCACATGTTTTGTTCTATCATGTTGCACCAGATTGTTGTCAATGTTGATTGCTGATTTGTTGTCGCACCACAATTTCATTTTAGTTCATTAGTCCACCTTAAGCTTGACCAACAAGGCTCTCAGCCACATCATCTCTGCAACTCCTAAGGTCATGACCCTGTACTCTGACTCTGTCGTTAATCACACTACTACAGACTGGTTCTTGTACTTCTAAAAGACCAAGTTGCCCCTATAAACATGCAGTATCCTGAGAAAGATCTTTTATCATTTGCACACGTTGCCCAATCAACATACAAAAGCCCTCAATGTCTATATGCCCATTCTTTCGGCAGATCAACCTCTTCCATGGTGTATTATTCAGGTACCTCATGTCAATTAGGAAGAATGAAAATCAAGCAGCTAAATTAAGAGTTTTCAATAATTAGAAGCTTCATTATTTTCGATATCTTTAAGTTAGAATAGAAATATGTATTATTAAGTTACCTAAAATAGATTATGCAATTTATTTTGTACCTAAAATAGATTGTAAGATTATTATTTAATGGAATGAAAGCAAAGAAAAAAGATGGAGTCGATTCGGAATCGAGCCTGCTCAGTATTCATGTTATTTTTCTCAAAACTTTGACATGATATCAGAGCAAAATTTTTGCCCTAATCACGGATAATCCTTTGGAGGACTATCAAAGACTCTCTTCCCGCCAACCTTCTTGAGAGACGGGAAGGGAGGAAGGGAGGAAGGGAGATGGCATACTGCACGCTAGATCTCACCCTGATCTCCACAAAAGACTTGAAAAATGTCAACCTCTTCACCCAAATGCGCGTCTACGCCATCCTCACCATATCCTACGACGACCCGCGCTTTCGGCAGCGCATCGCCCCCGATTGCGATTGTGGACGGAACCATGTTTGGAACGCTACGATCCACTTCATCCCCACAAGCAATCCACCACCTGCTCTGCATCCTACCCCGCGCTGATCGCATACTCGAAGACCGCGATGTCGGCTTCGTTCAAATTCCCGTGCGCGACATTATCGCCACTCCTGGCGATACTCGCTTTGTTAGCTACAAGGTCTGTCGCCCGCTCTCCGCAGCGGCGAAGCTGGATCAGGAACCGATGATTGCATACCCGCTGGCGGGATATTACGCTGCGCCACAACCATATGGATGCGGGACTCCGGCGATGCCGGTGGGATATGGTTATGCTCCGACGGGATATGGGGTTTCAGGAATGGGGTTGTTATGTTTGTATTATTATTCGTCCACTTCGGTCTATCGAGCTTCGGTACTCTCAGGTTTCGGTACTCTCAGGTTTTGGCCTCTTGGCCTTCGGCACTCTCAGGCTACAGTACTCTCCGGCTTCGGCACTCTCAGGCTTCAGTACTCTCCGGCTTCGGCACTCAGTTTCGGCACTCTCGGTTTCGACAACTTGAGGATTTTTTGTCGCGACAATTTTTTCAGTTTCTACAATGTTATCAGCTTCTTATTGACAAATTGATGCTTCCTGATCAGTCAGCATCAATTTGAGAGGAGATGTCAATCAGGAAGAATAGAAATCAGTCAGCTAAATTAAGAGTTTTCTATAATTAGAAACTTCCTTATTTCCAATATCTTTATTATGATTTATTTCTCTTCTAGCTGAATATTTAGATTATAAATATGTATTATTAAGTTACCTAAAATAGATTATGCACTTTATTTTGTACCTAAAATAGATTGTAAGATTATTATTTAATGGAATGAAAGCAAAGGGAAAAGGATGGAGCCGATTCAGAATCGAGTCTATTCAGTATTCAACCTATTTTTCTTAAAACTTTGACACCTCAGAATCTGATTTCCATATTCATATGGCTCTTCCATGGATCATGCATGGAGCTACTCACAACGCTCACTACAAAAGTGATGTCGTGTCGAGTGTGAAACAGACAAATCATACGGCTCACCAATCTCTCGTATCTCTCACAATCAACTGGTTCCCCTACCTCTGCACTCAACTTGTCCTTCTGGTCAATTAGAGAGACTACAAGTTTGCACCACAACATACCTATTTTCATGAGAATAAAATACATACTTTCTTTGGGATAAGACCATCCCCTTGTCCACGGGTCACTTCAATCCCAAAAAAGTATCTAAGATGCCCAAGATCCTTTACTTCAAATTCATTTCTAATCTTATCATAAGTTACGCATTCTTTGTATTACCATAACCGGTGACAATGATGACATCAACATACACAACTAATATAATGGTGTGACATTCATGTTGTTAAAAGAATACCGTATAGTCTGCATTGATCTACTGATATCCCATGTCCATCAAAGTCTTTCTAAACTTGTTAAACCAAATTCGAGAAGACTGCTTCAAGCCATACAATGACCTCATAGGCCTACACACCTTGCCCACTATATAGACTGTACCGGAATCTAGTGGAATCTCCATATATACCTCTTCCAGTAACTCATCATGAAGAAATGCATTCTTTACATCAAGTTGGTGTAATCTCGACCGACCATTCACTGTCAGGGAAAACAATGTTCTCAATGTGCTCATCTTAGCTACTGGTGCAAAAATTTCATCATTGTCAATGTCATATGTTTAATTATACATTTTCACAACCACTCGTGCTATGTACCTCTCCACCTTCCCTTCTGGAGTTTGTTTTATTGTGAGGATCTACTTGTATCCAACTGCTTCTTTCCCCGTTGGTAGTGACACTATCTCTCATATTCGATTTTTATCGAGATCCCTAAGCTATTCATGCATAACTGCTTTCAACTTGGATCCTCCATAGCAACCTGCCAACACTTGGATATAGAGTCAGTGTCCAAAGGTTAATACTCCATCTAAAGGTGATATATTAGAATATGTTACAAAATTATAAATAATATGTTCCAACCCAAAATGATCGGCAGGATGTCCCACATTGCTGCGAGAGATCCTCCTTAAAGTTGGGGGGTTAGGAGAAGGAAGAGGAATCATATCACCTGGGAGTTCTAAGTCAAAGATGAATACTATATGTGTCTCAAGAGTTAGGAAAGACCGGGAGAAGGGACTAGCTAGCACAAGTGGCACTGCAAGCACCGTTTCCTCATTTTGCTTCCTTCTCCTTGTATACATCCTTAGTTCACCTTCAGCCATAATCTCACCACCTTTGGGTCACTATCCTCATTTTTCGGTTCCTCAACAGATTCATCACACATCATAGCTCACCTTCAGCCAGAATCTCACCACATTTGGGTTCACTCTCCTCATTTTTTGGTTCCTCAACAGATTCATCACACATCATAAGACAAGAAAAAACTCCCACATGTACCACTCTCTCACAATTGCTACTCACACTGTCTTGTCTCATATCTCTAGTATCTGACGAATCATCAAAGGGTGAGATCAACTCTTGGGTGTAGTACATTTCAAATTCTTTAAATGACACATTCATGCTCACAAATAGTCTCTTCTCTATCGTGCTCCAGCAGACATACCCCTTCTAGGTAGCAAATAACCTACAAACACACATTTGATAGCTCTAGAATCCAACTTTCCTACTAATTGGTTATTATCCTTCAGAAAACATACACATCCAAACACCTTCAATGAAATGATCCCGCTATTATCTCTTTTCAACATCTGACAATGAGACTTTCAATCCAACACCCTTGAGGGCATCCTGTTGATCAATTAAGCAATTGTCAAAATTGTTTGCCCCTGTAAGTGCTTTTGGGACATTCATTGTGATCATTATGCTTCAGGCTACCTCTAGAAGATGTATATTCTTCCTTTTTGCTACTCAATTTTATGTTGTCATGTATAGACATGTGGTTTGATGTTGTATCTTATAGGCTAACAAGTATAGCACAAATGCATTGTTGGTATACTCTGTCTCATTATCAGACCTCAATACCCTCACCACTGCACCATATTGAGTTTAGATTGCCTTGTGGAAGTCTTTAAAGCAAGAAAATACATCACCCTTATTTTCATCAAATATAACCACGTAACATGAGAAAAACAATTAACAAAAGTCATAAAATATAGATAAATATTCATAGAACTTGTAGAACAAGATCTCCAAACATCAGAATGTATCAAGTCAAAACTCCCATAACTCCTGTTCCTAAAACTAATATGCTCCTAGTAAATTTATCAAACTCACATGCAACACAAACAAGCTTTTGTTTATTTGCATTTTCATACAAAGAATGCTACAACTGACTCAATAAACTAGAACAAGAGTATCTCATGCGTTTGCGATGAAGCAACAACACATCCTCCACACTCCTCCCATATTCTACTACTCAAGTACACTCTACCGTCGATGTCAAAGCTGAGTCCATCCCTTCCCGGTCCAAGTATCAGAGTTCACTATCCCACGTTCCAATCCCAAGTGTTCGGCTCATCTCTCTCTTGAAAGATCACCTTACGAATATAAAAAAACAACACATTTTAATTGAAGAATAATGACACTAATATATAAAAGGTTCACTGGAAAAGGAGCATGCAAAAATATTGGACAAAGTAATATAATTAGTACTCTTCACTGTATCATTACCAACTACAGGTTGTGTTATATCATCAACAATCTAGATGCTCTCTGATACTGCTAATGGAGTAAAGGAAGAAAACTTTCTAGCAATACCTGTTACATGTCAAGATACACCAAAATTTACTATCCATTCTGATGATCCTATGGTGGAAATAGTGACATAAGCCTGTGTATCACAAGTGTAATTGTCAGAGTAAGCATAAGTGACAATATTACCCTTTGATGATGACTGGTTAGAAGCATCCTCAATCATATCTTCTGGTGTTTTATGCTACCCCTTCAACAACTCCAGATACTCATGATCCTCAATGGTAAAAACCACACTTGCCTCTCCCTCTTACGCTACCATCAGATTTGTGTGGTAGCCCTCGTTTCCATTTTTTCAAGCACAACGACCAGGACCACAGCCTCCACCCTGTCCATGTTCACCTCTCTCTCTTTAAGTAGCTGCCATCAGATTTGGGTGGTAGCCCTCGTTTCCATCTTTTCAAGCACAACGACCAGGACCACAGCCTCCCCCCTGTCCATGTTCACCTCTCTCTCTTTAAGTAGCTTAAGACAAGACTTGTTAAATGCCCAACTTCAACATAGTTGTAGCACTTGCGAGTCTCCCCTTGAACATCTATCATACCAGTGCTCGAGACAACCAAAGCTGACCGTGCACTCGGAAGTCCACTTGGCTCAGAATGTAGCTTCATGCGACTCTTTTCCTGTATCACCGCAACAATGACCTCATCAAGTGAAGGGATAGTTGTCTGAGCTAGGAGAAAAAATCTTCTCTGATTAAAGGTCGAGTTTATATGGGCCAGAAACTACATAGTCCTAATTTGTTTAAAGCTCCACTTTCTTGCACTTTGGATCACCACAGCTTGATATAAGTGAGAAGCGATGATGATCTGCCCATAGTCACTCCAGCTCTATGAAGTACTCCTAAATCAATCTATCACCCTGAACCACTGCTTATATCTCACGCTGAATCTGAAACAACCTCATGTGATTCTCAGCTCTAGCATAGTTCTCCTTCAGCTTCGCACAGTTGTCGCTCACCTTTTGAATGTCATTCACTGACAAGGCAATAGATGGAGCCATCAAGTTGAGTAGCCAGGTGTAAAGCAAAACTTGTCTGGTCCTCCACTCATCCCTCGCAACACTGTCTCTCTTTGGCTAGATTCGATGTGACCAACTCAGACATGTGACCACTCTATAAAGTTTCAGATCCACAGGGGGAGATCTAGCTTTACTTGTGCCGGAACACGTGTTGAGGTAGTGGTTCCCATCAAGACACTAGCTCCTTCTATAAGCCCAACCAAGACTTTCAGAATTTCAGGATCTATCTTCCCCAGAAGTTTCAATCATTTATCTCCAACACTATCTACATATCTTGACATCCTCCACAACAAGAATCCAAGTCTAGATCAAACACTATCTACATCTCCTGACATCCTCCACAACAAGAATCCAAGTCTAGATCACTCAAGTCGCATGCAAAACCACAGCCGCTTCGATCCTTCACCTCCTTGTCGTTCAGTGCAACGCAGGCCCTGCTCCGCTACCTTCCTCACTCCCGAGCAACATGTAACATCACACCAATCCTACCTCCCTGTGATATAGTCGCGGCTCGTTGAGAAGGCAACACCAACATTGTTGTGTACGCAGACCACTTAAGCGGCTCAATTAGCCCTACCTCCTTGTGATCTAGTCGCAGCTTGTTGAGAAGGCAACGAAAGCACAGCTGTGTGCGCATACCACAGAAGCAGCTCCCGCCTTGTCGAAGCCTCTTTTGTTAGCTCTAACACGACTGCTTTGCAAGCACGAAGCAGAAAGTTGGGAGTTTCGGGTCTCTTTATATCAATCTAGGTCTTTGTACGCTATCTCGACCGGATCAAGAAGTTCACATGAGCACGACACTGACGGAAGAGAAAATTGAGAGTTTCGAGTAGTAGCAGGCGACTAGGGCTCTGATAGCAAATTTGTAAAAATTGATCTCAAAATCTAATCTGTACATTCATAACATGGAGGTATTATAATATTTTATAAATAAACCCCTAAACTTCTTTAATATTCCCTTTTTACCAATAGGACCCCAAAGAAGGTCCAATCCTCAACATTCTATTTTGGGTGGCTACAACTTATAAAGGTGACTACAAAATTACTGTTGGGAAAGCAATTTTTATGAAAGTAGTGGGCATTACAGTTTACTTTTTTATTAAAAAAAATTTGGCCAATAACTTCCTTACAGTTACCGCACATTATCAGATCTAATTCTTAGAAGTAGTTTTTTACCAAAAAATTCTTTAAAAAATATCAAAAAAACTAACAGCCAAATAAATGTTTGGCTAAAAATCCGAGCAGTGAAAAAGCTGTCCAAGAAGAGACCCTTAATGAGGCTTGAGTAGCTCATTTGATACTAAAATCCAATGATCCACACTTAATACCACTTAAATTAAAATGGTTGCAACAATGATGGAATCTGCTCTTTTCCGATATGAAAAAATCAAGAAAGCTAGGACGTGTTAAAGCAGTCTTCAGAGGATTTTTAAGCAAAGCAAAATGATTACCTCTTTCAAGCTACCATTTGCCCTTGTTGCAAAATCATGCTCGAGTAAGGAAATATACGTCATCCTATATGCCTGCTTAATTGATAGCAGCTCTAATGAAGATCGAGTACATACGATTTCCATAACAAGAATGAGGTCTGTACTATAACCATACATTGCTCTTCGAATTATCTCAGCATCTCGGTCACTAGGCTCGCTTAGCTGAAGATACACCATATGCTGCATAGAAAAAAGAGAATTGCTACAATAGTGAGATAATGCATTTTTCAGTAGCACTATAAGTGGTTTAAATGGAAAAAAAAAAAACATAGCACTATAAATGGTTTAAATGGAAAAAAAAACTCGCCGAGTAATAATCATTCTTTTGAGACAGGATGTAAAGAGCATCCTGGTTATAAAGATCAGGAAGGCTGGGGCGAATAGGTGAGAGTTCTTCAGCATTTCTGTAACCATTGATCTCCACATCTCTCAGGTCAACGAAACAATTATAACCTGCAGTTTACGCACAGAATGAAATCGCAAGTCCTGAGCATGATAAACATGTATAGAAAATAAATTTAAGCTATTTTAGGACAGACGAGAAACTAAAACTTAAGCAAAGAAGCAGCAACAAAGAAAAAGGCAATCCAATTCATAAATGTTAGATTCCTACCCACGAGCTTCCATTTCTAATTTCTATAAATAGATGAGGCCGTCATTCAATTGGTTGGAATAATAATTTAATTTATAAATTCCTTTGTGCTGGACTTCAATATTTCTTACTAAAAGCAGCAGAGGTAGTATTAATATTCAAAATAATTACCCTGCTATCAAATTTAAATCATGGTAATTCCACCGCACTCCATTTTCTATGGAAACTGTTAGATACTGATAAAGTGAAAAGAAGAGTGCATGCATTCACCTTATGCTTCCTCAGTAACAATAGTATGCTACCAAATATGTCCGTTGGAAATAAATAGAAGAGTGCATGACATCAATTTTGTATTTTATTTTTAGTATATATATATAGCACACACACACACACACATATATGTAGATATATATTGTTTTTCAAGGCGAATTAACTTACTTTTAAAAATTATTAAAATGATTTGTAAGTATTTTAAGTGCTTATAAAAATAAATGTCACCACCAATAAATTTTTAATGTAAATCAAAACATAAATAAAATAAAATTAAAAAGAAAAATAAGAAACAAAAAATAAAAGTTACCCCAACCGGCTCCTAATATGAACACAGTCAAAATCATTTGTCACAAAGTGGAAAACATAGCCCAACTTACAAGCAAAAGGATTAATATAATATTTCCAAAACAAAGTAGAATTCATAATTTTAGGGGTCGTTTGGGGTCAATTTTGTTTTTTTTTTCTATTTTTTGCTATTATTTTGTTTTGTTTATGTTTTGATGTACATTAAAAACACTGTTATTGCTGGGTCCCAAGCACCAAATACAAAAAATTGAGGATTGTGTCCGATAGTCGACAACCAATGTAAATTTTGTCCAAAAAAATGATGACAACAATAACAATAAAGCCTTAATCCAACTACATGGGGTCGGCTACATGAATCCTTGTTCTCCATTGCGTCCTATTTAGTGTCATATTTTCATTTAATTCTAATAAATTAAGATCATTTTTTATACAATAAGCCCGAGTCTTCCTAGGTCTACCTTTGTCTTTCTTAACATAAGTCGAGTCTAGAACATCCACTCTCCTAATCGAATCATCAAATGGTCAGTCTTAATGTGACCAAACCATGTCTAGAACATCCACTCTCCTAATCGGATCATCAAATGGTCAGTCTTAATGTGACCAAACCATCTAAGACGACTTTCTCTAATTTTGTCCGTCATAGGAGCTACACCAACCCTATCACGTATATAACCATTTCGCATTTTGTCTCTAAGTGTAAAGCCACTCATCCACCTAATCATTCTCATCTCAACAACACCTAACTTAGTATCATGCTTCTCTTTTAAAGGCCAACATTCAGCGCCATAGAGCATTGCAGGTCTCGCCACTGTCTTATAAATTTTTTCTTTCAGCCTAAGCGGTACTTTTCTATCACACAAAAGGCCCGAAGCATTCCTCCACTTCAACCAACCAACTTGAATTCTACTATTAACATCCCCATCAATATCATCATCGCTTTGAATAACAGACCTGAGATATCTAAATCGTTCACACCTTTTAATAATTCGATCATCCAAAGTTACACTTCTGTCACTAGAGCTACTACTACTAAAATTACATTCTATGTATTCAGTTTTAGTTCTACAAATGAAGGCCTTTAGACTCCAATGTATAAATGTCACGGTGTCCCATGAAAGCAAAGCATTTTATAACCTGAATACAGTGAAAAACGTGCAAGAGCCATTACACCGACACTCAGGTCTTGTGTTAAATAAGTAAGAGTTACCACATTATGGACCGATGAAGAAAAAAGGTTATTTCATAGAAACTAATATTATGATAGAATTTTGAAATATAAACACTCTCACAGGCAAATTGATAGAACTAGTAGATATTATTGTCCATAAGAAAATAAAGTTATTTCATAGAAACTAATATTAGGATAGAATTTTGAAATATAAACACTCTCACAGGCAAATTAATAAAATTAGTATATATTATTGTCCATAAGAAAATAAATATCTTATGCATTCAAGAATAGAATTTTGAAAATAAACACTCACAGGCAAATTAATAAAATTAGTATATATTATTGTCCATAAGAAAATAAATATCTTATGCATTCAAGAAACTAAATGGGTCGGAGAAAACACTAAAGAGATTGATAGCTCATGTTCTAAATTTTGATATTCATGTGGGAGCTCTATTAGAAATGGTGTAGATTTAACTATAGATAAGAATTTAAAAGATAATATTGTAAAATTAATAAAATTGAAGATAAAATTATAGTCATAAAGATTATTGTTAATACTAAGATTTCTAATATTACAAGTGTTTATGCTCCTCAAGTAGGCTTAGATATATGCTCAAAAGCAAAATTTTGAAATGACTTGTAATAATTAATACAAATGATACCTCATGAAGAAAGAATTTTTATTGGAAAAGATTTAAATGAACATATTAGTAGAGTTGAAGAAGATTTTAAAAATATTCATGATGGCTACTGTTTTAAAATGATTTTGCTTTAGCTTATGGTTTTATTATAGTTAATACTTTATTTAGAAAAAGAGGTGAGCATCTTATTACCTATAAGAATGGGTCTAATAAAACACAAATTGATAATTGTCCTATGAGAGAAATAGATCATCAAGAATATAAATATTATGAAGTTACTCCAAGTGAAAATTTAAGTATTCGACACCGATTATTAGTTCTAAATTTTAAGACGAGTTGGAAGAAAAAAATATAATTAAACATTATCATAAAATTAGATGAGTACACCTAAAAGATACAATTAAAATTATTTTTATGAATAAACTATACGATTTCAAGATTTGGGATGATCATGATGAAACTAATTATATGTGAGATGAAGTAACAAGCGCTATTATACAAGTGATAAAAGATGCACTTGGAGAATAAAATGAAAAAGTTATATAAATAAAAATAGTTTGTGGTGGAATAATACTATGCAAGAAAAGATAAAATATAAAAAAATTTATTATAAACATTAGTATAGATGTAAAAACTTAGAGAACTGAAAAAAAATATAAGGTGATATGTAGAGAGTCTAAGAGAATAATTTGTGATGCTAAGAATATTACTTTTAGTGATCTTTATAATAAATTAAATATTAAAGAGAGTAAAAGATAAATGCATAAACTAGCCAAACAAAGGTAAAATAAAAGCAAAAAATTAATTAAAAATTGATGTTGAGTATTTAAGTTTTCACTTGAAGTGACCTTACAATCTTTACATTCTCAGCCATTTATTTTTATCATAAGAAAACAATCATAATGTGTTTTATTAGATCCATTCTTATAAGTAATAATATGTTCACCTATTTTCTTAAATAAAGTATTAACAATAATAAGATAATTAGCTAAAATAAAATCTAATATGATTCTATCCTCTTCACTAATCACTCAAATTGTAGCCACTATGAATATTTCAAAAATTTTCTACCACTACCATCATGACCGTTTAAATCTCCTTCAATAAAAAAATTTTTTCTTCAAAAAGGTATCATTTGTATTATTTCTTCTAGCTCATTCAAAAATGTTTCTTTTGAAGTCATTAAAGATAAGCATACTAGAGATGTTACTTGTGTCGTTCAAGGAGGAGGATTGACCAAATACTTTCCTATTTCAGTTGGAGGACCTGATAGTATATATCTCAATATAAGTGTGAAAATATTTAGGATATTTGGGAGTTTTTTGGCTTATTGAATTTTTTAATATTATTTTAAAAACTAAAAAAATGATTGGGGAGTGGAGGAAGATTATTTTGGTCACCAAAGGAAGATTATTTTGGTCACCAATTTTAAGAATAAAGATGATGCACAAGAGTGCACAAATTATATAGAACTTCAGTTAATCTGTCATTTATTAAAATTATGAGAGAGTAATTGAACATAGGTTAAGATGAGATACAAAGATTTCTCATAATCAGTTTGGGTTGATGCCGAGCAACCATAGAAGCTATACATTTATTGAAAGGTTTGATGGAGTACAAGGAGAGTAAGGAGGTTATACATATGATTTTTATTGATTTAGAAAAAAATTACGATAAGGTTCCAAGAGAAGTTCTATGGAGAATTCTAGAAAAGAAGATGTTTATATGACTTATATTCAAGTCATTAAAGATGTGTATACTATAGCTTTTACTTGCGTTCAAGGAGGAGGATTGACCAAATATTTTCCTATTTCAGTTGGATTACATCAGGGATCGGCTTTAAGCTCATATTTTTTTGCTTTAGTTATGGATGCTTACTAGAAATTTACAAAAGGATGTGCCCTGGTGTATGTTTTTCATCGATGATATCCTTCTTGTGGGTAAGACTAGAGAAATAGGTCAAGAAAAACTTGAATTATGGAGGTCTACATTAGAGTCTAAAGGACTTCGTTTGAATAGATCTAAAACTGAATGTATGAAATGTAATTTTAGCGGAAATATATTTAGTGGCAAAGTTATAATTATTGGTGATTAAATCATTAAAAGAAGTGAACGTTTTAGATATCTAGGTCTATTGTTCAAAGTAATGGTGATATAGATGAGGAAGTTATTAGTAGATTCAAGTTGGATGTTTGAAGTGGAGGAATGCATCGGGATTATTGTGTGACAGAAAAGTCCCGCTTAGACAAAAAGAAAAATTTTATAAGATGGTGGTGAGACATGCAATGATTTATGGTGCAGGAGGTTGGCCTATAAAAGAGAAACGTAAAACTAAGTTAAGTCTTGTTCATATGAGAATGCTTAGGTGGATGAGTGGCTTGAAACTTAGACAAAATGTGAAACGAATGTATCCATAAAAATGTTGGTGTAGCTCCAGTGGCCAATAAGATTAGAGTCATCTTAGATAGTTTGGTCGCATTACACGTCGACCATCTAATGATCCGGTTAGGATAGTAAATGTTTTAGATTTGACTTAAGAAATTTAGAAGTGGACCTAAAAAAAATGGGGTATGTTGTATAAAAAAATGATATTAATCTATTGAAATTAAATGAAAATATGACACTCAATTGGACACAATGAAGAAAAAGGATTCATGTCGCCGACCCAAGTTAGTGGGATAAAGGCCTGGTGTTGTTGTCGTCGTCTTGACTTGAAACAAAACAAATTTAGTTGTTTGATTAAGATATGATTGTTTTTGAAAACATTCAAAGCACCCAATAGTTTTTTAAGTGCTTTCAAAAACCTGTTTGTTTGTTTTTAGAAATAAAAAATAAAAACATGTTAAAGACAAATTAAACAAAGATGTTTTTAAAAACGAAAAAAAAAAAATTAAACAAACATGTTTTTAAAAATGAAACAAAAAAAAAAATGATCCCCAACAAGCCCTTAATATTATTCCTTCTGATTTTATGGTAGCATTCATATAGCACATATATTTTGGGGATCTGGGTCTCCTCCTAGTAAGTTGGATGAAGGAAAAGAAACTGTTTCAGGAGGATCAGAAACAGAATAACCAAATTAGAAAAAATTAAGAAAAGTCATTTTATTTCTCATCGGAACATAAATAATATTAAATAAACGTAATGATTTTTTTTTACTTGCACCATGAAATTACCTAAAAGGCTGGCTAATCCAGTGTTCATATAGCACATACTTTAGGGGTCTGGATCTCCTCCTAGTAAGTTAGATAAATGAAGGAAAAGAAACTGTTTCTGGAGTATTCAAAAGTCAGACAAATCAAATTTGAAGGCATTAAAGAAAAATCATTTTATTTCTCATCCAAATAAAAATTATATCAAAAAATCGTAATATTTTTTTTTCTTTGTTACACCATGAAATTATCTAAAGGATTCATTCCAATTCAAAAGAGCTAGGAAAAATACTACTTTGTTTTTCCATATCATGCTACTTTTTTGGACCTGATTCCAACATTTAACTTGACATAAATAGCCGAGGAGAAGGTAACTGTTATGAAATTGATGTGACGAACAACAAAATAAGCAAAAAAAAATGTTCCATATTGACCACAGCATATCAAAGAACGTCTAGTCAACATCAAAGCAATGCAGTGAGCTCAGAATTGTAGAAGGCTAATTAGGAACCTCATAGTACGACTAAAATTGCCACCAGCAGAATAAGAACTATAAGATCACCAACAAAATTAGGTACTCTCCAACAAAGTAGGCAATGATCCATCATGATATTAGCTAAAATATTTTTCCCATCAGAAAGTTCACAAGGTAGGAACTTATTAGCATATAGATGATGAAAGAAGTATACATGAAATGACTTGGGCACAATGTACAAAAATGATATTAAATTGTTAGAATTAAATGAAAATATGACACTCAAGAGAACACAATGGAGAAAAGGGTTCAATTAGCTGACCCCACTTAGAGGGATAAAGGTTTGTTTTTGTTATTGTTGTTGTATAGAAGAAGATAGAGCCTAAGATCTTGTCAACAACTTCCAAGGCTCTTACCAAATAGATTAGTTGGCACTCATATATTTTAGAGGTATAAATACATCTTTACTAAATAAAAATAAACTCTAAGCCCTGGTAGCAGGTAATTGGATAACACCACGGACCTGAGTTGAATCATAAAGTGCCTCAACCAGTTGGTATTACAGTTCTGAACTGCCCAGTCAATATTACATCTGAGCTTTTGCTCTACAGGTTCTTTAGTGTAGAGGCACGCCAAATATGAAAACTCATATGTTTCCCTTGCTGGGCAGGCCAATAGTAAAGACGTTTAGAAGTTCTAAGCGTTCGTGAACAATTATTGTGACTTCAATCAAGAACAGTAGAATGGAAAATTAAGTTTGAAAGGAATGGTGGTGGAAGAAGAGAGGTAGAGTGAAATGTAGAAGTTCTAAGCGTTCGTGAACAATAATTGTGACTTCAATCAAGCACAGTAGAATGGAAAATTAAGTTTGAAGGGAATGGTGGTGGAAGAAGAGAGGTAGAGTGAAATGTTTATTTCAAAAAAATTCAAAATTCAAATCCAGAAGCAGAAGGAAGAAAGGTTAGGAATAGTGGGAGAAAGAAAAATGGTTATTTAAGTTTATTTGATATTTTTAAGTACATACTAATTGTTATTAATATCAATTTCTTTAACATAGGTTTTTATTTCTTGGTTGGTTGACAAACCGAGTACTCTCAATGAGCGAATTTTTAAGTATCCGTCCAAGACAATTTAAGTCCACCTTCAATACTGAGTTTTAGCACTAATGCGCAGCTTTCATGAACATACTCATAAAAGCAGGCCCACAGAGTATGACTACGCCAGCCATCACATTACCTCAATGGAACACATCAAAGTTTTTTTTTTTTTTTTTTTCGTGTGAAGGCTCTTGCACTTTGCGATGCTCAGGGCGAATTTAAAATTTCATGTGATGGTTGTTTCAAGGGGCAACTGAGATGTATTATATATTTATAAATCTTCCATCAATTTCTCTAGCCAAATAATTTCACAAATTCCTCGTGCAATGGCTCAAAATTCTACCTTAAAACTATTCTAACCACCACAGGTAATTTTTTACTTCTCCAAGAGACAAGATTTCCCATAACTTTGTGCAAAATCCTGAGGAGGATCTGTTATCCTCATCTCCTGCCCAATTTGCATTTGTGTATCCTCCTTTGTGGTCCTTCTTTGTATTTCATGGAAGATCCTCTTTCTAGACTTCATTTAAGATACTTTAATATATAATTTATTAAATTTAGTGCCTTCAAAAAGATAATGCATTGATTAACTTATCACATTAACTAAATATGTAATGATTGGTCGAGTCAAAGCTATATAAATGGTTAAGATACACAAGCTTTTTAATTGTGCACAAGTATCAAATTATGATGACATGAAACAACCTCACAAGATCAAGTCCGATGTTTAAATCAAACCCAATATTCAAACTCCAAAGCTTATGAACAGTCTCCGCTAAATGAGACACAAAACCTTAAACTAACAAAAAATTGTTAAAATTTAAAGGTCCCAATATTGATAAAAAATTCCCTACAAATTAAGTCCAATAATCAATTCAAACCACCCAAATTATTGAATTGCAAATCCATTAGACTGATTACCGAATTGAGACAAATGTCCTCTACAGGTAAATACAAAACCAATAAACATATAAAATTATCTCAAGACAAAGTGTTAAGGATTTTCTTTCATGCTAACTACACTTTAATTCAAACCTCTGGGCAATTCATGGTTCTTAATCTGATGAACCCTCGAGTATCAGTTTAAGACGTTCCCCCATGGATTTTATGCCCATGCAAATTCTTGATCACTCAAATAAAATAAAATATAAACCCATGATTGTACAAATTATTGTATATGGGAAAACTCTAGCAATGCTAAATAACCTCGCCTTTTGAAATCCATGATGTTCAACAATCTTTTTTTTTCAACAAAGAATATGAACCGTGCAACGAGCACACGAGTGTTTTTGAGCCCACAAATGCCTTTCACTCAAAGCAACACAGATAATGAAGAAATGAAATATCCTATTTGCCAAATTTAAAATCTTTTAAGGTGGTTTTAGCTAGGCCAACCACCTCCAAAGCCAACCCATTTGCATTAAGTTTTTAATGTGTCAAATAATACACTTGCTTTAACAATTTAACCCATCAGTTGATTTTCCTATACTTACCTGATACCATTTTAGGGCTTCTAGAAACACATCCCGACTAAAAAGATTTTGGGGTACTGGTTTGGCTAGTCCTCGTTTCCTCCGGCGTTGGCTTCTCTTCTTGAGAGGTAGGTTTTGGTCTTTTGGTAGGTGTGATCTTGCTACCTGATATGGTGGCAAAATCCTGTTTGAAGTGTAGTGTGGACTTGATGTTGTGGTGCTGAGGAAGTAGCCGAGAGTGAAGATCCAAAGGAGGAGAATGAAAAGGAGTGTCAGCTACCTGCAGATGATGGTGAGATGCTTGTAGTTCGACAAGTTCTCTAGACCGAACCTAAGAGAGATCAACAATGACTCAGATATACTATCTTCCGTACACATTGTACTGTAAAGGGGAATGTATGCAACCTCATTATGGATGAAGGCAATTGTGAAAATGTGATCTCTACATATATGGTAAATAAAATGAGTTTCACTACAGAGATGCATTCCGAACCGTACACCCTGATTTGGTTGAAGAAGGGAAATGAGATTTGTGTTGACAAGTCAAATCTGGCGAAATTTCAATTGAAGACAAGCTACAGGATCAGTTTTGGTGTGATTCGATTCCTATAGATGCATGTCATAATCTGTTTGTTCAACCTTGGCAGTATGACAGAGGTATATTTGATGATGGTCACAAAAATACCTATATATTTAACAAGGATGAGAAATGTATTGTATTTTTGTCATTAAATGAGTCAATAGTAATTAGCACTCAGATAGATTGGAGCTATCGTGCCACGTGCCACCTTTGTACAGGCTATGATAGAGGCACCAGTGGAAATGGCCTTGGCGATGCTAGAAGGCAATGAGACGGAAGTACCATACCTGAGGCAATGCGACCATGAGAAGTTTAAGGATGACTTGTCGAACAGTATGCCACCAGGATTGCACCTTTGCGAGAGATTCAACATGTTATAGACCTTATCCCAGGATAAATGTTTTCCAACCGACTAGCCTATCGGATGTGACCAACAGAGTATGAGGAGTTACAAAATTAGGTGGAGGATCTAATGTCCGGAGAATTAGTTCGCAAGAACACCAATCTATGTGTTGTGTTAGCTTTGATTGTGCCACAAAAAGATGGATTGTGGCACATGTGCATAGATGGCAGGGTTGTATCCAAGATCATAATCAAGTATAGATTTTATATTCCTAGATTAGATGAGTTGATCAATTGCATGGAGCCAGTATTTTCTCCATGACTGATTTGCGTGGTGACTACCACCAACTCAGGATGAGACTAGCGGATGAGTGGAAGATAACCTTTCAGGCATGAGATGGACTATATGAGCGGATAGCCATGCCCTTTGGGCTATCCAATGCCCCGAGTACTTTCATGCGGCTGATGAACCAAGTTTTTTGATCCTACATGGAGAAATTTGTGTTTTGTACTTTAATGTTATCCTGGTGCACAACAGCTGAGAGGAGGAGCACTTACAACATTTTCGCTAAGTTGTTGAGGATCTTCAGACAGAGCAACTATATGGCCATCCAAAGAAGTGTTATTTTCTTACACTGCATACATGCTTTTAGGAATACATCATTTCAACTGCTGGTATTGAATGGATCCAACAAAGATCGAGGCTACTGTAGCCTCGCCCAGACCCCAACCATTTACTCAAGTACACCCGTTTCATGGTATGAGTTCTTTTTACAAGAGATTTATCAAGAACTTTAGCTCGATCGTGACACTTTAGACAGAGCTTCTCAAGTAAGATAAATTTGCATGGTCAAATGATGCTTTGAAAAAATAGGTGACCCAATCCCCGTTCTCGCACTTCCAAATTTCAATCAAGTGTTCGAGGTAGAGTCCGATACCTCTAATGTAGGAATTAGAGTTGAACAAAGTCAAGGAGGACACTCTATTACTTTCTTCAATGAAAAGTTGAATGATTCTAGAAAAAATTCCACCCACAACAAAAAGTTTTATGCCATTGTCAGAGCCCTTAATCACTGGAATCATTACCTACTAGTAGATGAATTTACTCTTTATATTGACCATGAGACCCTGAATTTCTTGAATGATCAAAATAAGTTAAAGGCAGACATGCCTCATGAGTGAAATTTCTTTATTTATTTCACTTTGTCCTCAAACATAAAGCGGTAAGTTGATACACCGAGTTGTCGCCACTTATTACTCACTACAATGAAGTCGACAGTCACTGGTTTCAAGGTATTAAAGGATTTGTATGCGACTAATGAGAATTTTAGGCTGTTTGGATCCAGTGTTAGAATAGGCTCAGTGTCAGGATAGGTTGTATGAGTAGTATCACCAATCCGATGAATATCTATTCTTCCAGAACATATATGCATTCCTAAAAGTGCCCTTAGAGAGAGTATTTTACAGGAATGTCACAGTGGAGGAATGACATGACATTTTGGTAGAGGCAATACCCTTAGTAAAAGAAAAGTTTTCCTGGCCCCTACTGGTCTAAGCATGTCATATGGCTAGGACCCAAGAACAGAATACCGGGCTATACACTCCCCTTCTTGTTGCAGAGGTACATCAGTTAGACATGAGCTTGGGTTTCATTGTGGTCTTATCATGGACACGACAGAATAAGGATTTTGTTATGATTATGGTAGACCATTTTTTCCAAGATGGCGCACTTTGTTTCTTGTCATAAGAGGATGAATGCATCACATATTGCCGACTTATACTTCAAGGAGGTAATTAATCTTCATGGCATAGCCAAAAGCATTACTTCAGACAAGGGTGTCAAATTTCTTAGCTACTATTGGAGGACTTTATGGGGTAAATTAAGTATGAAGCATCAGTTCAACTCAGCACCTTGCCCTCAGATAGATGAGTAGAAAGAAGTTCTAAAACGCAGTTTGTGAAAACTTCCTAGATGTTTTGTGGGAAAAAACATCATATAGTGGGATTTGGTTCTTCCTCGGGTGGAGTTCGCCTATAATCGTTCTACGAGTCAATTTGCAGGCCATAATCCATTTGAGATTGTGTACAGGTGGAATCCTCTTATGGCATTAGAGTTGGTCCCTATACAGATTTTCAGCTATTTAGCTTATCACTAATGCGAAGATTCAAGGCAAGGATATTCAAACCCTACATGAGTAAGTCAGGAAAGAAATTGCTAAGCTAAACAACAAGTACCAGAAACATGCCAACAAGTTTAGGAAAGCTACGGTTTCAAGGAAGGTGATATGGTATGGAATAAGCCAAAAAGGGAGTGATTTCATGTAGGTTCCTTTCGAAAGCTCAAGCCTATATTTGATGGTCCAATAAAAATGGTTAAGATTAATGAAAATTCCTCCAAGATTGACCTACTTGAAGATTACAATATTTCTACTACTTTTAAACTTGTTGAGTTGTCGCCCTAAAGGAGAGTCTGGATGCCTACGGAAGAGGGAGCGAAGACTCTCTTACCTGGGAAGAATGATGTGGGAGGGAGCGTCGCTACCAAGCCGCAGTATCGCGGGATCCTACAGTACACGGGATCACGATAGTCCCGCAATCATGGGAGAAAGGACAGAGGGATCCCATTTTTCCCTTTCCTTCTTTATTTTTTTTCCTTATTTTCTACAAGATAACATCTTTCCTGTATTCATTTCTAGTCATTTCCTAATTTCTTATTTTTCAATAGTTGTTCTTCGATAAATATTTTTCTATGAGGAGACATTTTTTATGTTGTTGTAGGTTTTTGGGGATTTTAATTTTTCTGAGTTTATGAATACTGAGAATTTTTTTCTGAATTTTACTCTCTGGAGTGTTGTAGTCTCTTCCCTTCATAAGTGGTGTGCTTATAGCTTGCCAAGAGATAGGTGGAGGATACCCCTTGCCGTCTTCACCTCGCCGATATGCCGTTCAACCATTGTTTCTCGTTCAACCATTTCCGGCGGGACAGCAGTCAAGAGCAATCACCTGCCCGTTCAACCATTGTTTCCGGCGGGACAGCAGTCAAGAGCAATCACCTGCTATTGTCAGCAAAAATCTGCACATTTATGCTCCCGATTCACTGTCCCAACCGTCGTTCTTGTTGATTATCAGCCTCCTTCTTTCTTCCCATGCCGGTATCAATCTTATCTTCCCACGCCGGTATCAATCTTACAATCTCTCCAATAATTCTTCTTTCTTCCCATGCCGGTATCAATCTTACAATCTCTCCAATAATTCTTGTGCTTTAACACACCGTCTATGGGCACTAAGATGGTGTCACCACCTCTACGCCTACACTTATACCATCTTCAAAATTTTCATTGAAAGGATTGCATGGTCCTATCAAGATGAATTATGACCTAAGTGGCTCTCCAGTTCTTAAGTGGCTCACTCACACCTAAGGTACAAGCTCAACTGAAGCATTTTCCATGATGGCTAAACCAATGGTTACTACCTGAGAAAGCTACAATATGGAAGGAGGCGCAGCTAGTCGAGGACTGAATTATGCCAACCCCTTAGGATAAGGATCATTTTAATGTTGGTTATGGTAATTTATCTTCGAATGTGTAGAATAAAATATCCATAGATTATTTACTAATTAGAACATATCATGGTTTATATCATTTCCTTTATATGCCAATCCCATTATAAGTAAGATCAAGGAAGATATCCTCCAACTGATTTAATTTCCCCTTACTTATACAAAGAGGATCTTAGAATAAAGATATCCTCACATCCTCCCATCCTCCTAAGATTATGCAGGAACTCAAGAGAAAAAAGCGAGAGCTTAAGCAGACAATGCTAATCAACCATAGTAGCAGAATTCCCTTTTTAAACGAGATCAAGGAAGAAAACCCATGCCGACAGTCCACCCCAACCCCCACCTGCAAGAACAATGCCAAGATGCTTGAAGTCATTCAAAACACATACCAAATTTCCATTAAACCCTAATACCCGTCTTTTTACTCCACTGTTTCCCCAGCAGCATTATTCAAGTCTTTCACCGATACAGATTGCACTCCCTCCCACATGATCCAACAAAGTTTGAACAACCCATTGATGATCCTCACTATCTATGGATTACATCAGTAGGTCGCAAAGATTCAATGGCGTTAATCAAAAGAAACTTCAAACTTACAGGATCTAAAGCGGCGCAAAACTCATGGTCAATTCATATCGAATCGATTATCAATAGAAATCAAAACTCGAAGAACGGAGGATTACACTAACGTTTGAGCTCAACACCTTCAGGCTGTTGAAGATGTACTCAACAATGGCTAGAAGCGGCACCGGGTCTTTCCACGCCGCCACTGCCGATGCGAAATGCGCTCTAATGATAGAAAAGCTGATGCAGGGGTTCTGCGTTTTTTTTTTTTTAACATAGCCCTCAATTCTCATGTATTTACGTATTTAACATCTAAACTTCAATATCCACATTTATCATTTTATCAATGTATAAAAAGTTATATTCCATTTTTTTAATTAAAATGATGATATTTTTTTTATCAAGTATAAGGGCATATCTGGTAATGGATTTAGAGCAGGATTTAAGCTGGATTTAGTATAAATCTTGCTAGACAATAATTTTGGGCAATATGAAGCCTTGGAATTGATAAATCCTGATTCTACTACTAAATCTGGTGAATTGGTGGATTTAATAAATCTAGGACAGCCGCTTCGCACGAGAAAGAAGACGTGAAGTTACCTTACTAGTTTTGGGTAAGAGAGGAGTAGAGAAAAAAATGGGTGTTTCGGGTCTCTGTAATAGCCAACTTGTTGTTGCGTTCGTTCCCAACTACCTCTAAACATGACCATATCACGAGGGTTACAGAGAGAGGGGAAGGGACATGCAAGTGTTTCAGGTAGGGAGAAATGATGTAGGTGAGTGTTTCAACAATTTGTACTTGTGATATTAATTTAATACTATTTTAGTTAGTTTAATTGATTACTAATTAATAATTAATTAAAATATTATCAGATTATTTTAATTAAATAAATTTGTAATTATTATTTAATTATTAATTAATAAAACATAAATATTAATTTTATTCATTCATTAAATTTATAAGTAATTATTAATTAAATTTTTATTCATAACTAATTAGTTTAATAAACATATAATTACCAATTATTATAAATTGAAATAAAATATTAATTGAATTTAAGTATATTTTGAAATATTTTAGAATTAGAATTTATTCGATTTATTAAATTTCACTTTTGTGGTTTGTTATTAAAATCTAACAATCATAAAAAAATTTTAAATCATAACAGAAATTGTCAAATAAATTCAGAGGATTTAGTAAATTAGTATATTTGTTAAATCCGAGATTTAACGCTCTCCATATTTACTAAATTCAGATTTACATAATTTACTAAGGGACCGTTTGAGGCAGCTTATAAGTGCGAGAAGCGTTTTCAAAACGACGCCATACTGTTTAGTTCGCGCGTTTCACCAGCTTATCTGAAACTGCGTTTGGGTTTTTACACTAAACGCAGATCGCGGGTCAACCCCTGCGCGGGCCGCGTTTCAGGATAAGCAATTTATCCTGAAACACACAAGCTGCCACAAACGGACCCCAAATTTCATCAACTTAAATCTTATCCATTGTCATGCACCCTTAAAAGATTTAGGTGGTGTAAATATAAATGGTAAAATGTAGTAGTAAGATATGTAAATACATAGGAATTAGGTGGTATGTATGAAAATCCTTTTTTTTTTTTGGTTGAATTATTACAAGTTCATACCTAAGACTTAAATTTTTTGTTAAAAAAATTTAAACCACCCAAATTTTTCATATTTCTTCAAAATCCCGGCATTTTAAGAAAAAGGCAAAGATACTGGGTCTGTTTGGGAGGACTTTTTAGGTGCAGTGCGGTCATTTACCGCAACTTTTGGCAAAAATTTACTGTTTGGTTCGTAACTGTGCGGCACAACTTTCGGGAAGTGGACATAAAGCGGGTCGCGACATTAACTCTGCGCCCCGCTTTCGCCCGACACTTTTTACTCTTTATCCTGCATCTTTCTCTTCTACCCTAGCTGCTTCCCCACTGCTTCCCTCGCGAAACCCATTCTCCTTCTTTCGTAGCCCCTCGATCGACCGATCTAAGGTAAGACGAACCATTTTCTTCTTGAATTTGCGGATCTGATGTTTTCTCCTCCTCATCTCTTTCTTGTTTCTGCCATTTTTATTTTTTTCCTTCTTCTATGATGTGGATATGTAGCTTCACGAAGGCATCAATGGCATCTGTGATTTGTGTTTTTTCTCTGGCTGCTTAGCTAGAAGTTGGCAACAATTATTTTGATATATTAATAATATTTTGATGTGATAAAATTATATATGGGAAGTTGTATTTCATTTTAAAAAATAAGAGTAGTATTTTTTATATGATGTTAAAAAATTGTGTTATCCATGTAAATATGAAAAATTAAAATATATATTTAAATTTCTAACTCAAAATCATATAATAATATATATATATACTAAATACTTAAATTTACACCATAATTATAATTACTTTTATATATTTACATATATTAATTAATTTAATATATAAATTTATGAACAATTTTAACAAACATGGGCAACATGATCATTTTTCCAAAAACAACTGTCCTACAGCTGTTTTCACACAGCTGTACCAAACAGATTGTCAGCTTCCCGCAGCAGTTTTTTGAGGCAGCGCAACTGCAACTGAAAAACTGAGAAGCTGCAGCTGCGCCAAATAGACCCACATTCTCATGCATAGCTGAGATAATATGTGTCAATTTTTTAAATTTTATTTATTTGGTTGTATTAAAAATTTATCAAAAAATAATTTACTTAATATATATATATATAATTTAAAGATTATATTATTATTCAAATAAATATAAAATATAGTATTAACTATATAAATAAATAAATAATTAATGATATCAAATTAAATATTTTTATAATATTTATTAATTTATTTATATTAAAATATTGCTAATGATATTATGAGAAATTTAATATAATGGTGAATACTTAGGTGGCATATTCATATGAAATTATGAATATACAAATGTATAGGTTAAATATGTAAATATATAAGAACCGAATGCCCTGACGTGTAATTAAATTTATTTTTACTAAGAGGTTTGTATTATGAGAAAATTCAAGTTACGAGTGGCACATAATTTATGTAGTTTATTTGTCTAAATTTCTTATTAAAACTGAAGATAAACACAATGTTATATTTATTTGTAAAAAAGAACTTGTTAATGTTATTTAATCATAAAGTAAAAATTAATTAATGTTATTTTATTTATTTTTATTCCAGGTTACTGTTTCAATAAAGTTTTAATAGTAACAATTTTACTAATTAGAAAATTTCTTCAGCAACTTCACACACTAAGAACACTATTATATGTCATCAATAAAGTTTTATCATCAGACACAAATCTCAAAGTATTTAGAGCAAGAATACTTCAAATTCAAATTCACAATAATCAAATCTCAATTTTAACAAATTTATAGTCAAACTGAGCGTCTCAACAAGATTAACCCAAAAATGTCGAGAGTGATACAATTTGCATCCAGATAAGCCCAGAACAAAACACTTGATGTACTGTCGAAGACTTTGATGCATCTATTAGAAGGTTTATCTTTCTTAAATTTTGGTTTGCTCATATTAAAATTAAGCGTATCGACGAGAGGGATCCAAAGAGCTCATAATTATTTAATTTTGATGTCATTAAGATACTCTTATATTGAAAAAAATAAATGTGATCGAGAGAATTAATATGGATCATTCGGTGAAGTGTTTTGGGAGATTAGCTAAATTTACAAAAATGTCTATAAAAATTATAAACATGCTCTCATTCTTCACTTGAAGATGGGAGGAGAGGAGGAGAGGATAAAATGAGCTGACAATTAAATCTTAACTTTTAAAGTCTCTGAAATTCTCACCGGTCTCCAAAGTTCGTCACCAACCATCAAAATTCATTGTCAACCAACAAATGTTGTCATTGACCACCACCAGTAATTGGTACGACCAACTACGTCATTTTAACAATCAACTATAGTTTTTGTAACCTACTATTGTTATTGTAGCTACCAATTATAGTGATTGTAACTCAATTATGATTGTTATAGATAAACCACTATTATAAAGTTGTGCTTGTCAGTTGTTAAGATCTCATATTATCTGATTTAGAAAAAAAGTGGAGCTTTGTACTTTCAATTTCCTAGTAGATTAATTTAATTAGGTCAAGCCCCATGGGGTTTTCCCTTTATAAGGTTTTTCCAAATAAAAAATAGTTATCTCATACATTTTTTGTTGTGTGTTGGAAAATTATACTGAACTAAATTTCTCAATCGCTGAGAATTTTTCAGGTACCCAACAGTTTGGTGTCATATGTGGGAATCAAAAACAAAACTTCATCTCGACAAGACAAACCTAATGATGGCGAGAGTGATCCAATTTGAATCCAAGCCCAGATCAAATACTTTAAATGTTGTCAAAGGCTTTGGTGATGGAAGGTCAAATGATCTCAAAAACTTGCATGTTTATATTTAAGTCGAGCATATTGATAAGAAGAAGCCAACGAGCCCAAGATCATTCAATTCTAATATCATTAAGCCACTTAAATGTTGGAAAATCTACCTATGATTAAGGGAATTAATGAAGATCACCTGATTGAGTGTTTGGGTGATTGAGCAAATTTATCAAAATGTTTCTCTAAAAAATTATAAATATGCCCACATTCTTTACTTGAAGGGGGGAGGGAAAAAAGAAGAGTGAGATGACTGTTAAAGCTTAACTCTTAAAGTTCTGGAGATTGTCGTCGGTCACTCGAGATCGCAGCCGACCACCAGCGGTCGTCATCGACGACCAGAGGTCATTGTCAACCACTAGTTGTTATCAATCACCACCAACTAGAGCTTTAATCACCCACCACGGCTATTAAAGTCTCCTATAACTATTACTTCCGTTGACAACTAAAATTGTTATAACCTCCAACTATGATTTTGATACCTCTAATAGGGTTATCATAGCCATCAACTACGACTTCTATAGCCAACTACAAGTGTTATAACTCAACCATAACTAATATAGTTATACTACAATTATTTAGTCCCAATTACCCTTAACGGTTATATCTTTCATGTTATTATTTCAACATCATCTTTTAATCTTGTCTCTCATAATCAAGATGAAGAGTTGACATATATACTCATGATTATATAGTGAATTATATTAACTGGGTTAAAACCTATGATTGCTTTCTTTGCAGGGTTTTTCCATCTAAAAAACTTTGGCGTCTCATATCATAAGTTTTTTTTTTTTTTATCTTTGTGTGTTTTAAAACTTCATGCAATGCTAGGATATTAAATTATCACTCTACAACCATGAATTTTCTAGCACACAACAAGCTTCATAAAACTTAATCATTTTTTTTTTATCACATATTTATATTATGTTTAAGAATGATACTCCAATCATAGAAAAATAAATTAAAAAATTAAAATTTATGTAGGAAAGCCTGATCCTTTTCTTATTACAACCTAATTTGATCATTAAAAGTTTGTTTGAAAGTGGTAAAGTTTAGTGTGAGTTGAAAAAAATAATAATTTCTCATAAATAATTGTGGATTGGAGAGACGTTGAATTGAATTCGAGTCGGAGTAAATTAGAAATAGCTAAACAAAATTGATTTTGACTCTCTCTCTCTCTCTCTCACACACACACACACAAACACACTCAATTTGTAGGATAGTTTTACCAAAACAAGATGGTAGAAAGAGTTTATTGTAATAATGTTTAACAAAAAAATATGCACGCACATAAACAAATAAATTAATAGTAACTCATAAATGATATGAAACTTTATACATGAAAAATCAAAGAGGAAAAAACTACGATGTTTGATTCAACTGAAATGATTGCAATAGAGCTTGACATGTTATAAATGATACACTTCTGCTAAATTGAAAAAGGATATTAATATAATATAGTTGTAGCGCTAAATCATGAAAGATGTACTTTATTGTAGAAATAAGAGCCTTCATCCATTGGCAATACCATTAAGAAATTGGTATTGATTAACTCAATCATTCTCTTTATGTGTAGGCAACTCAACAACCTAAAATGTGAGTGCAATCATGTCAAGACATCAACACCAACATTGGCCTCAACATTGGGTTTATAATTTATTGATGATGACGAGTATCAATATTATTATCATCGATAAGTATCAATGGTAAACATTGGCAATGATTAAGATCATCATTGATGTTGATGACGGACTTAGCGTAGTTGGCAAAATAAAGCATCAATGCTGACGATGATGACAAGAATGAATATTTTTGTCCACAATGAGCCGCTGCCTTAATGACAACAAGAAAAGTCGAAAGTTGTTACAATGTCAAACATCAACTTAATTAGTGATGATGGGACATTACTTTATTTGTGTACCACACAATCTTATTGGTATGACTAGCATCAACTTTGCTTGTGATGTTGGGAATTAATCTTATTGGTGATAATGGACATTGACATTGTTGTCAATAATAGGCATTCGCTTTGATGGCAATCAATAAATTTGTATTTTGAATGTCTATTCGTAGCTTAATTTAAAAATGAAAGATGAAACCAAAATTGTAGGCATACATATTTTTTTTAGCAAAATGGGTTAGTGTATTAATATTATGTAATACTTTAATGGATAATTTATATATGCTAGAATGTGTAAGCCATTAGTTGAAATAAAGTGAAGAATGTCAAGATGTTGAGTTCAAACGCTCACTCAGTAAAAAAAAGAAAAGATAATACACATAATCAATATCTTACAAAATAAAAAATAATAACATAAAAAATATATATTTCAACTTAAAAAAATAATCCTTGAAGTAATCTTTAGCAAAAATAAGATTACATGAATCAATTGCAAGTAATCATTAATGACAACATAAACATATTAAACATATTACTGTCACACATTTTTATAATAAATGATTAACTTTCCTAGTTTTTCTTACAATTACATTTGCAAATGATTATATAACTGAAAAATATGGGAAATTTCTTTGGGAATCATATTATATGAATCTCTAGTAATTTTATCAAGAGCACATTGTCCAGATTTCAGAAAATCAATGAGAACACAAATAACATGCAGAATTAAGTGAATTTTGAAGCTCAAACCATTACTTAACCTGATAAATTTCTTGTTGCATGTCTTTAGCATTCAAAGCTATTATAATCTCATAAAATAGGCATACGATTGACATCCATTGGAATAAGAATTCTGATCATTAAAATAAAATTAAAAAAAATGTTGCGACAACGAAGTTAAAGTTTATATTGCTGAGAAACTGAAAATTGACAATAAATACAGTACATTTGAATAGCTAATCATGTGTTCCTGCAGCTAAGCAAGCTTTGATAGGCCACAAAAAAAAAAAAAAAAAAACAAGAACAAACCACAAGCTCAAAACCAATACATATTAGATGAGAGCACTTTCAGATTCAAATTCAAAATCATCTGATTTTTAATTTTAGGGTATTTATAGTCAAATTAAAGAACATCTCAACAATACAAAACCAATGATATTAAAAGTGATTAGATCCGAGAGCACAAATGAGATCTAATCAAGCACTTGAAATATGATTATAAGTTTTAAAACATTAATTGAAAGGGCGGATGATCACCAAATTTAATATGCTTGTAGACAAATCAAGGTTCTCAAAGAGTGGAATCTAAAGAGCCTAAGATCGCTTAATTTTGATATCATTAAGACACTTGAATGCTAAAAGAATAATCTTTGATCAAAGGAATCAACAAGGACCATCTGATGAAGTATTGTGAAATTTTGGCTAAATTTATCAGAGCATCATACTATCATTTTCAAAATGCTATAAATATGATCCCATTTTTAACATGAAGAGGAAAAAAAAAAGAGGAAGTTAAGAGCTAAATCCACAATCTTGAGCGGAAAAGAAAGCTGATGATCACCAAAGATCGCCATCCAGTACCATTAGTGGTTGTTATAGCTCAGTTATTATTCCCATGCAAAAGAGTTTTGTAACTCAGTCACAAATCTATAACCACATATTCCTTACGGAAAAGAGTAGAGCTATCTGCTTGAAAACTTGATATTAAATCGATGCGACAAATAACGAAATAAATAAAAAGAAGAAGACAAATTTTAAGTGGAAAACTCAAGGAGGAAAAACAAAGGGCAGAGAAGGAGAATTCACTATGTCAAATATGTAATTACAAGTAGAGAGCTTTGGCCAACAGAAAATCAAAGCAGGGAAAAGTGGGTGCATAGTACAAAATAAAAGGAGTCAACAAAGTAATAACACATGGATTGCAATCCAAACAGTAATATAAGATTGATCAAATGATCAAAGCTTTCAATCCGTGATCTCATAATTTTCTTCTAAAGCCTCAATCTACATGCTCGTAGTTTCTTTCTAAAGCTCCAATTCGCATACTCATAATTTTCTTATAAGACAATCAGCGAGACCCACAAAATTTAGTTCACAAATTTAGTAATCTCCACATTGACACAAGTTTCCTAAAATACAACATAAAACTTTCTCCAACTCTTCCAGAAAGCTCCGTTGATCAGGAATGAATACCAAAAAGTCTAAGAAATGCTCAAACTTGACTACTGGGAGTGCATTAGACTTCATATCCAAAGGATTATCATAGGTATTGATCTTACTTACAATAATATCATCATGAACAATAACTTCACAAATGAAGTGATAATGAA
Source organism: Phalaenopsis equestris (assembly GCF_001263595.1). Taxonomy (NCBI): domain Eukaryota; kingdom Viridiplantae; phylum Streptophyta; class Magnoliopsida; order Asparagales; family Orchidaceae; genus Phalaenopsis; species Phalaenopsis equestris. The sequence goes on from NW_018164578.1 coordinate 1,198,591, forward strand.
CATCAATGTGTTTGGTTCTCTCATGAAACATATAATCTTTATTGAGACAAATAACACTTTGACTATCACACACATTAGTGTGATGATCTTCAAAACTTCATAAAGTTCTTCAAATTGACCATTCAACCAGAGTTTCTTTTCGAGCTTCCGTAATTTCTATGTACTAAGCTTCAGTTGTAGGTAGTGTCACTGTTGTCTATAGAATAGCCTTTTAGCTAATCGCACAACCATCAATAATAAACACGTATCCTATAAATGATCTCTTTCTATCAAATTTCTGGCAAAATTTGAATTAACATAGCTAATGACTCTATCTATAGTCCTTATAAAATGCAAACAAACATCTTTTGTTCCACATTGACACATGAGAAACCACTAAACTGCTTTTCAATGCTCCTTATCTAGATTACTCATATATCTGCTAATTGCACAAACTGCACATAATAAATCTAAACGATAACATACCATAACAGACATGAAAGATCTCATTGCATTGAAATATGGAACTCAAGACATACTCAATCTCATCATCGATTGTAAACACAAAGTTGATGAGTTTGAAAGGAGCAGCTAATGGAGTACTAACAGATTTGACTTTTTGCGTATTGAACATATGCATAACTTTCTCAATGTACCATTTTTGACTCAAAAGTATCTTACCCGTCTTTATTTCTCTCTAAATCTCCATGTCAAGTATTTCTTTGCAGCTCTCAAATCCTTCATCTCAAACTCACTGCTATGTTGAGCTTTTAATATTTTTATGCCTACTTTATCCTTAGCAACTAGCAACATATCATTGACATATAAGAGCAAATAGATAAATGATCTTTTATTATTTTTCTTAAAGTAAACACAACTATCATAGCGACTTCTCTTACCCATTAGTAATCATAAATGAGTCAAATTAATCATATCACAGCCTAGAAGCAGTTTCAAAGCGTAAATATATTTCTTCAACAAACAAGCACGATATTCTTTTCCAGTAACCACGTAGTCTTCAAGCTGCTGCATATAGATGTCCTCCTAAAATTCTCCATTTAGCAATGCAATCTTTACATCTAACTTCTCAGACTCGAGATCATGCTCAGCCACAACAGCAAGTAAAGCTCGAATTGAGTTATGTTTGACCACTAGAGAGAATATAACTGTAAATTCTACACCTTGAATTTGATCGAATCTCTTTGCAACAAGTCTAACCTTATAACTGACATCTTCAACTCCTGGTGTACCTTCCTTCTTAAACACCCATTTGCAGAGAATAACTTTCTTTCCTTGAAGCAAATTTATGGAATCCCAAGTCTTATTTTTCTGTAGGCATTCAATCTTCTCTTACATAATAATCATCTACTTACTAGAGTCAGTTGAAATTACCGCTTCTTTATAGAAAGAAGGTTCTTCACCACACTCGATACCTTCGGTTATATTTAGAGCATAAGCAACCAAATAGGCCCCACCATACCTCTGAGGTGGCTTACTTTCTCTTCTTGTTTTGCTCTTGGCAATAGAATACTGCAATGGGTGCAATTGTGGTGGTAAGAAAACAACATCACCAAGATTATTTATATTTGACTCAAAGTTATGTCTGAAGATATACAAGCATCAATTTGAAACTACACTTGTCTGCTAGACATCTTATGATCACCACCCTTATATTCTATGATAGATGTTGTATGTAACATCACAGACGCATCAAATACAACATCTCTATTAATGATCACTTTTTTGGTTTTTGAGCACCACAACTTACAACTTTTAGCTCAAATTTTATAACCAAGTAATACACACCTTATAGATCGAGGATTTAATTTACCATTATTAATACAAGCATATGTAAGGCGGCCAAAACTTATTAAATTAGGTAATCTGTAGGTTTACCTGACTAATCTCCTATGAAGTCTTCTTATCAATAACAACGGAAGGAAAACAATGAGCAATAACAAATTATAGAACCAGCTTCAATCTAAAATGACTTAAGTAGATTGGCATTGGTGTGCAATAAACCTTCACCATTATAGTCTTGTTAATTCGCTCCGACACACCATTTTGTTGAGGTGTATGTCAGACTGTAAAGTCTTTCATAGTAAAGTCTTTCATATTTTTTTCTGATTTGCAAAAGATATTAAATTCTCCTAAACATAAATCCAACCCATTATCAATGTAAGGACATTTGATCTGCTTTCCGATCTGCTTCTCAATCATAAGCTTCCACTCCTTCAAAGTGATAAAAATATCACTCTTCTGCTTCAAGAGGAAAATCCAATTTTTCTAGAGAAATCATCAATGAACGTCAGCATATATTTGGCACCACCTTCAAATGGTACAATTGATGAACCTCAAAGATAAAGGTGTATGTAGTCTAGTTTTTCATTGGCATTGTGAATGTCAGTATTGAACTTAACTCTCTTATGTTTCCCAAATACAACGCCTACAGAACTTCAATTTGGTAACATTTTGGCAATTTAAAAGTCCTTTTCTGCTCGGTTCAGCCAACATATTCTCGCTCATATGCCCAAAAAGAAAAAATCAAAGTCTGATTGCTTCATCATCTGATATGAAAGAAGTAGTAACTACTAAATCTTCTATCACCGTAGAACCTTGCAAAACATATAGTATAGGAATCTTCTTTTGTCCTTTCATCATAACAAGAGAGCCTTTGTCGACTTTTAAAACATGACCTTCACTAGAGTACTTGTACCATTAAGCATCAAAAAGGGAAATTATATTCCTTATTAAATCTGAGACATGCCTCACATCTCCAAGTGTTGTGATGACTCCATCAAACATTTTGATTATAACCGTTCAAACACGGATAATCCTACATGGAGCATTATTGCCCATTAACACGGCAACCAACGACACTGTTTCACATGTTAAAAACCACTTATTGAGACACATGAAATGTGCAAGTTGAATCAGGATCCCAATCATCATATAAGGTTGACTATTAGAGACAACTAAAAGTTCACAATCACTAGCAACTTCTTCAACAATACTGGTTTCACTAGAATGATTTGATTGTTTATCTTTTTTATGTGAAGTTGCTATATTATTTTTATTATGCAATTAATATTATTCAGTTTTGATGTACCATGTTTTATTACAGTAATTGTAGATCTTAATCTTATTCTTGGATTTTGACCAACTTTTTGTATTAGAACCAGAACTACTCTCTTGAATTCTATCTCGAACAACAGGACATTTTCCTTGAGCACCAAGTTCATCCACAAGCTGCTTCATTTTCACATTAGGAGCATCATATACTTTGTGTAGCGTAAGGATGCGTTTGTTTCAGCTTTTCAGCTAGATTTCTAAACCAAATTGAGTTGAATGCAAGTTTGTTTCACGCTTTCGTCAAATGCAGTTTAAAACCATGACGCGTCACAGTTTATAATTTGCCTATAGTGCGACCATGGAGAGTCTCCCACATTCCGCAATTCCACCCTTGATTTCGTAATTTGACTCTAGTTTCTTTTTCAATAACAATATTTTTATGTGCATCTAGAGCAGAGCAATCATGCATTAAAAGCCACTGAAAAATATATCATTATAACCTGACATTCTTTATTTAAAAATTACACTATAATGGCATAATATAAAAATATTAATCGTAGTTAGAAACTCTTATCAAACATATTAATGCTGAAATAATTTTCATCTATGACGCATGCCTTTATCATATATATAGAATGAATTGCTTAGAATGACTGCCTTGGAACTATATAAGTAGCATGCACATGAGGCACATAAGAATATAAAATTCAATTAGCACTGCAAAAATAGAGTTAAGCATTATCCTTTAATGCATGCTCATTTTATCCTTGATGATATTTTTCTCTTTCTCATTATCCTTTACAACTTTTGATTCTACAATTTAACTTTGATTTTATTTTTGTATTTATGATTATTTAATATAATACAACAAAAGAGTATTTCAGACATTTATCCACATGCAACACATTCAAAACTGAAATTTTCAAACAAAACAATTTTTTATGAAACACCAGCTTTTAAACAACAGATTTTCACAACAACTTTTGAACTGAGATTTCATAGAGTCACTACCAAAACAAACGCACCCTAAGTGTCTCTTGCCCATACAAGATGGTATCTCTAAACATTGCATATGATAAAGGCAATAAGAACAACAGGAATAATGCCAAATTTTCTTTGTCAAACTTAACTTCCATAACTTCTAAATCAGAGATGATTTCCTTAAAGACAGTTAAGTGAACTATAACAGATGCATCTTTTGTCATCTTGTGAGAGTGCAAACGTTGTTTCAAGTGCAACTTGCCAGAATTTTCATCACACACAATTGCTCTAATTTCAATCATAACACAATAGCGGTCTTCTCTTTCAAAACATCTTGAAAATTTTAATTTGATAGATGAAGATGAATTTGAAAAAGAGGATTTTGATTTTTATATCGCTTCTCCTCCAACATACATGATGAGGGCACCATTTTAAACCCAAATAGCGCATCATCTAGATCTATCTGTGCTAAGGCAGTTTGCATTTTAGCCTGCTAAAGCAAAAATCCGGTGTTGCAATCTAAAAGCGTGATGTCGCACTTCACTGTTGTCATTGTTGAGATCAAAGCTTGTCTATGATATCACATGTTATAACTTGATATTGAATTAATGCAACAAACTCTGAAATAAGTAAAAAAAAAAGCACAGATTCTATGTGAGAAATCCAAGTTGAGAAAAACTATGGGCAAAGGAGTAGAATTCACTATATCAAACATGTAATTACAAGTGGAGAGCTTTGGCCAACATAAAACTAAAACAGAGAAAAGTGAGGGTCTTGTACAGAACAAAGGAGGTTATTTATAGTCTTTATAAGGACCCCTTTAAAGGGCATAATTAAAACGAGACAATAAAGGAAGAACACACGGATTGCACATTCATAAATATATATATATATATATATAGAGATGCCAAAGAGATGCCAAAGAGCTCTTATATATTTATCAATTTAACATCTAATATTGGCCTAAATCATTGGGAACAAATAAATTTTACCTCAAAATAACTTTGAAAAAACAACCACTACAAAAATTATGACCGATTAAATGAATGAATACGATTTGTCATCATCACACAATAAGTGATAAATGATTAAAAAGATGAACATTGACATCGTTATGTGTAAGGAAATATTTGCTATTATATATTGGGAAAAGATATTTTATATTATTTTAGGATACATTATTTTTCTTCTGAAAATGCAGAATTGAGACTCTTTTCCACAAAAATAATACATTGATTTATCTAACTGTTGGTGCATCCATCCATCTAAATTAGTACTATTGTTAATATATAAGGATAAATTTTCTTTACCTAATTTATCCAAACTTCTAGCTAGCACCCTCTACCTATCTCATATGAATTTATTACCTATCATCATCCACTTAACATCAATATTATAATACAGAAGACCATCTATCTAGTAAAATCAAGCAAACCATATGCCACTTCTATATACTATTCAAGGAAATAACATTCATAACAACATCTACTCAACAATAAATTCTCGTTTTCGAAGTATGTGGTTGCATTCCCTCCCAATCAACGACATAATAGTATCCCTATTCTCATCATCGTACATACAAAATAATTTTTTGATATACTCTTTCAAAATATAGCAGATTATCTGATCTTTGTGAAGCCACAAGAATATGTAAATATCATACAACCACGTAAATTCAACCGTCTTATGATTGAAATTTTTTATATATTCATTATTCATCTTCATTTAGCTTTGTTCAAAATTTTATCACTATCATAACAATAGTTTTTGATTGAACTATAAAAAAATTTGAATAATTAAAGATTATAATGTCAAGATCAACAAATATAATGGCAGAGACTTTGGCAATTAAAAGATGAAAATAAAAATTATCTTTAGTAAAGAGGTATTATCAACTTTTGAGGGGATCAAAGTCTTCTTCTATTGATTAACATGGGTGCAAGTTCATGGACAAGCAAGCATAGGAAGTTATTTGTCTTCCTGATTAAGATTATAGCCTTCATTCTCGATGAAAATATTATAGCGTGCATGATGACTAAAAGTGCCACTATTCTGGAGCAAATTAACAGATTCAACTTAATTATAAGTTCATTAACCTTATAAATATTAAATTTGATGAATTTGCTTGCATCACACCCTAAAAGTTAGAATGATATATTAACACCAATCAACAACTCTTACAGATCAAACAAATTGACAATAAATGAGTAAAACCCGAGTCAGTAATTATATCGAACACCATTCGTGTTCATTTGATGTTGCCCAAAACAACATCTGAATTTGGCACATTTGCCTGGAAAAAAAGGTTTATGGCAAATCCCATATTGAAGAGGAGCGACATGTAGAATTTACAGAGAGAGAGAGAGAGAGAGGAACAAATCATTGTGATAAAACTACAATGAGAGAATCTTGCCTGAGAGGTTTTTGAAATAGTCCGTGTAGTAAGTACCGGGATAGAAATCAGAAGGTTCATGAATCCCCAAATTTGATGATCGATGCGGGTGAGGTACCATAAAGCGTGAGTCCTTGTTGAAGAAATCGGAAGATCGCCATTCTCCTTCCATGTCCGTTTCCTTGTCCGATTCGATAGGAGGATTGAGAAGGGGTTATGGTTTGGTATATGAGGAGCGGTTTTTGGTCGAGAGAGAGATAGAGATAGCGGGAGGAAGAGAGAAGCTAAAACGAGCATAACAATAACTTCCGTGAGGGAGGCGTAGCATCTCCGGCTTTTCCTCCAACGCTGCAGCTTCACCCAATCGCCCGCTAGTAGCGGGCCGCTACATCTGGCCATTGGGCGGACGAAGAATGGGTAAATTACAACGTGGGTGATAGATGGGAGGCCTTCTAAAATTACTGGTTAATACTCATGTTTTTATTTTCTAAATTTTTTTTTATTTTTATTTTTGGGAATTTGAGCTTTGATGATAATTAGATTAAAAATTAATTTTACTTAAATATTTATATTACAATAAAGTGTAAATCTAACAATTTTAATATCCAATTATGTATAATTTGCATTAGAATATTCTAAAATAGTTTTTTCTTGACATGTCATAATTAAATTATTAAAAATTTAATAATTGCAAAGACACATTATAAGGAAGGTCATGAATCTCAATTCACTATTTGCTTTTAAAAATATTGGGAATTAAATTTAGGATCATTAGAACTTTGATATATCAAACTTATGATCAAATTCAATATTTTCAATGAAAATAGTTTAGAAATATTTAAAGTGATTCAACTCAAATTCAAATAACTCAAACTAAGCAGTGGAAGTATAATTTAAGAAAAAAAATTACTCCAATTGAAAAGCAAAATAATCTTTGAATCAGACATTCTCAAAATTAACGAACGGATTTCAGTAAGAGAAATTCAACAAATTTAACATCACTTTATGCCAAAGCTATTAAGACTTTAATTGCTTAAATATAATTTAAGATAAAAGAAACCAACATAAGTCATATGACAAAACATTTTGAGGCTTTGGTTAAATTTATCAAAATATTATTCTAGGATTTTTTTATATGTTGAGGAGTTTGATCTGATTACTAATTTGGGATAGGTGGGAGATCGAAGAGATTCTAAAGCTCCACGTGACATTTGACAAGAAAATATCTGAATGTTGCTCAACTATAAACTTTTCATCTTCATTGTTCAAATTTAGTCTCTGACTACTCCATCTTACAACTATTGTTCGCCAGACTAAAGTATTCCAACCACTTTTACCCAAGTACATTGTTGTTTGATCAGTACACTTTAACCATCGTTAGTTAACTATGACATAAAGATCACCATAATTTGACTACATTCCCATTATCACTATCACCCAATTATAATCTTCTAAGCAACATTGCTCAACAATAACTTTCTGACTGTAGCCTTCCACTGTCATTGTACGACTTGATCACTTCTGCCTCACTTTTGTTCCCAACCTCCAACACCTAACTACCATAGTCCAACTATCATCATGTGATTATGATCTTCAAATCACTATCATAGCACTATAATATTTGATCATTGTTGCATAATTATAATCTCTCATTCATGTTACCTTAAAATAGTCTCTCAACCATCAACGCCCAGCTAAGGTCTCCAAGCCATTGACACCCAACTATCTTCTCCACAAATTTTATTCTTCATTATTACGAAAAATGATGAGAAACACAATAGCATAATAAATTGAGGCATATTGTCGACACAAATATAGATGCTCGTCAACTTCATCATCACTACTGCGAATAATATCGATGAATGCATAACATCAATATTAATGTTGATGCCTGTTGACTTATTTGTTAGTTGAGAACATCAGTTGTCTTGCATTAACACAATCATATACGATTACCAACTTCATTGCTTATTGTCATCAATAATGTCATTTGCACGCTGTCAATGTAGACGTTGATTACTCCCAAGTTTTACCCGTGATTTATCTCACACGGAATTTATAACATTTGAATGAAAGTTTACCTAACCCTAGTGTTGGACATCAAAATTTACATATATTATAATTTAAGCCCAAAAATGGAAATTTCCATGCTCCAAATCCTTAATACAACTGTGCATTACTTTAAAATGAAGGGTATGTTAGATGAAAATCCAAAATAATGTCGAGGTCAAACTTATTAAAACTTGTTGCAATCATAATTTTGTAATGGGCTGAAATGGAACATTTAGTTTGTAGGCCAACGTTTTAAATTTCGTCCATTTTGCATTTCTGGGTGGCCCATTCTCGAACTGGTTTATTGTATCAATATTATGCTTGCGAAAATGAAGACTTCAAGTACTCGAGACAATTAGAATTTGGAAGGCTATAGTTGCATCCGAAGTTTTCTGTAATTCACATCCAAGAATTTGAACGTCAGAGGGGATATATATATATATATATATAAAACTCTATATATGAGTGAGATTTAGATGGTACGGGACCGAGCAAGCAGCTTCTGATCCCCGTCACTTAATTTCAACCGCTTGACACCTCGGAACACGTGTTTGTATTTTATTTCTAATACAGAACTCTCCTAAGAACTCTAAAATGTACAAATGGAAAGTAAACAAGAATGAATCAACATGCATGAAAATAAAAATAGTATATATCTACCTACATGCAACGTAGTGAGCCACGCTCGGTGGCAGGAGAGCTAACAACAGATGTAGAAACGTTGATTAGATAAATCATTATAGCTCTCCGTTGGACATGACTACCTACAAGAAGACTGCCCTAAGATAATAGTGTGCATGTCATACACCAATTAAACACACAAAGTAGCATAAAATGGATGTCTGGCTAGGGCAACCAAACCAGCAAAGAACTATAGCCAGTGCATCAAAAAAGACTACTTAGCACCCTATCCCTTAGGTAAGCAAAAAGGCTTAGCGTATGTTTTCATGGGGTCGCCATCCCCGACCCCGTGCTAAGGATCCAAGGATCCAAAACACTGGATGTAAGTTTTATTAAAAACTTTATTTTTAAAAGTTTGAACTTATGTATGGTCTAAGCTAAGGATGCAAGTAGTTTCAAAGTAGATTTTTAAAAAATATATGATGCATATGTAATAAAAATATAAATGTATATAGTTTTTTTTTTAAAATAGGTCCTAGGAAAAGAAAAAACCTAAGTGACACCTATTAGACCCATTGGAATATTAACACAATATATGCATGCTAATCACGGCGTTGTAAAGAGTATTGCCCCATCGAGACATCCTCGTGGGCAATACTCGCTTCCACGTCATGACCAACAATGGGTCACTTAGCTATCAAAGCAAATTTGTCGTTGAGACAACCAGAAATGCTCATGAAAATGCAAAGTGATCCAGTGTGTGGTGATCGTCCCAACAGATTAGGAACAATCAAAATATGGCAAACATCCGCCGCTAGTATATGGAGGCATATACTAATGACAAATGTGCTAACAGTGCGGAGTGGTGCATGCAAGACATACAACACAAGTGAGGATGAGTGTGTCGAAAAGGTAGTGAGTTAAGAATATGGCATTTTGGGCACCTAAGAAATCGGGACTGGCACTAGACACCCGGTCAAGCGTTTAGGCGTCGGTAGGCTGGCGCCTACTTTCCCAAGGCTCGAGAAAAAACTTTAGAATGCCGTTTTGGGAGCCTATGCGCCGATTTGGCCTGAAAAACTCTGATCTTTCGCGTAGATCATAGGACGAAGGCCTTCTTCGATCCAGGGGATTAGGCATGGCTGAAATATGGTCCTATAACTTCAAAATTAATTATTTTGATTGGTCATTTATCGAGGAAATTGCCACAAACGGTCTCTCTAGACAACAATTTTAATAGGATATTCCAAACCCTAACTATTGTTTGGATGACTGTAGGAAGGTCCTCGTCGATTCAAAAGCCACAAAAAATTGCACAACACTATAATACGACTCCATGATTTGAAAATGAACATTTAAGGGTTCCAAATCAGGGTTTTTGGTGATGATGGACGTCCCGGACTACCGTGAGGGTAGAATCGATCTGAACCAGACTTTCTCCAAAATGTGTGTGGAAGATCTTGGAACCTATCCTTGGCCTGAAAAGGTTACGGATTGATGGATTTGGGTCCCTCAACGTCAGAATCTGACGTAAAATAAATCTGGAGTAAAAAATAATGCCACCTCACGATGAACTTTCCCGAGCATGGTCAAGTCTGTACCAGTCCTGGTTTTGTGCTCTGGGCAAGTACCAGGAGGTCCTATAGTCAGAATGGACGTAAAATAAATCTGGAGTCAAGGATAATGCCACCTCACGATGAATTTTCCCGAGCATGGTCAAGTCTGTACCAATCCTGATTTTGTGCTCTGGGCAAGTACCAGGAGGTCCTATAGGACATCTTTGATGAAGAAAATCTAAGTGTAGTCCCACATCCTTAGACGAACATCCTGCTCACGTGACATCAAAAATTGATGCAAACAGGGACAATGATTAACATGCCATATAATATTGTTAAATTTAATCTTAACAAAGAATATGTTGAATTTGATCATTTCATTCTAACAAGACAAGTGAGTAGGATATATTATCTTGGATACCCCACTAGAACAAAAGATAAATTTGATTGGGCAGTAGTTTTCATTAGTAAACTCAGAGCAACTATTAATATTCAAAATAGTGTTGAACCTGCTCATCAAGAAAGAGAAATGTTAGATTGATGTATCAGTTGATTTTGTTCGTGGCATGATAGCTTAAGAGAATGTTACTAGCACAGACAAAGCAATTACTCTTGATGAGTTTGAATCTTGTGATGATTTAGATGAACAATTTTTAAGTTTACTTAACTAAACACTCATCAGATGATATATAATAAAATGAGTACATTATTATATTTCATTTATTGTTAAATGCTTCATCTTTTATTTATTGTTTCATATTTTATTTAGAATTTCTCGCTCTATAAATTTTTTAGATTTATATTTTCAGTACTAGTAGTTTGTGAATTACATTCATATTTTTTTTCATACTTTTATTTGTTGTTATTAGTTTTATCTTTACTTGTGATAGTTTGTAGTTTGCATTTTATAGCTTTGCCTTCAATTTAATATTCAAACTTCTATTTTTAGTAATAATAGTTTGTAGATTGCAAGTTACATTTTGATCTTATTTTTATTTAATATTATGTGCACAAACTAATTCTTTTTGCTTGATGCAGATGGCTTATGGAGGTGATGATCTCCATCCACATGGGGAGCATCGTCGCAATTATGATAGCAGGAAGGCAGTCGTCAGACAATGAGGTAGTGGTACCATACAAAAGACCACTTCTATCCCAGTGTTTATTTCAACCTCCATTCCTTTGTTCCCTCCCCATAGGCCTTCACCTCAATGTTGTCACCCCTGCCACACACACCGTCTACTCCCACCATTGTCGATTTTACATGTAGGTGGTCCTTCTACTTCTGTGATAGGTCTTTCTACTGTTGTTAATCGAGGTGCGTCATATAACATGAGACGCATATTCAAGTTGGAGCTTGTTGGTTTATGTAAGTTTTTTAAATTATAGCAAACTACAATTCTATTGTAGATTTTTATTTATAAAACTAACAATATCTTTGTTTCAGATTTTATCTCTCTACTAAGGTTATTCATGTCATCAGGGGTTTAATACGAATCAAGTATGATGCTTTGTACTTATAATGGAAAGAGATCCTCGTTAAATTTCAGGATATGCGATTCAGAGAGTTTGTGGTAAACCTTTGATATTAATCTTAAGTTATATAATTTTATCCATCTATCATAATGATATTCATTATATAAAAGTAGTTCTCTTGGCTCGAACTACTTGGCTCCCCGAGCATGAATCACATATCAAAAGGAGCTTTGAGTACATAGAGGGGACCCATTGCCGCAATATGTTTGCTAAGCTAGATACATTCAGATCTCTGTGTGACTCTAAGAAGATGCGTAATCCATTTTACGCAGAGTTTGGTACAGTTCTGACTATGTGAAGAAGAGTGAGTGGGCAGAATAAGATTGAGGTACAGATTGTGGGGGCACGAGCTCCTCCAAACACACTGAAGGGGCCCTCTAACATACAAAGTACCAGAGGAGGATGGTAAGTCATTACATCTTTGTGAAAAATATATGTTTATTAAAATTTTCCTTATCTTAACTGACATTGGAGCACTACTACCGAGTTTCATGCGCGTACCCATCAATGACCGTCAAACCATCAGTGGGTTGACACTAGACCTCGGACAACCCATGTAAGTGGTTAGAGTAATTTTTATGTAATTTTAATTAATCTTGGAATTAGTTTACCTTTTAGCTATATTTTATAATTTTTATGCAGGAAACATACCAGCAATTGAAGGAGACTCACAGTTAGCACAAAAGAGTTATTATCCCTGGTACTGATTGGTCTGCTTATGAGGAGGGGAACTTCTTACTTTTATTGTTTTTTTGTTTTATGTGCATATTTTTGTTATATATGGACATTTTATTTTGCTCTCTAATTTAATACTTTACGGTTTTTTATGTTTTCAATTTGTGAGTTCATTCAAATGATTTTAGTTTACTAGTTATTTGGACAGGTTAATTAGATTATGTGATATGCATTGCATTTTTTTTTTCTATGATGCAGTTGCTGGTGTGAAAACTATAATAAAACAAATGAGGTTACTTATTTTTCATGTATAGTTTTCAGACGATCATCAAATGCTCATTTTGACGACCAATCGATACACAATAAATTGACGATTAAAGCTCATTGGTTTGCCAACCAATGACTGACGCGTCTTCGCTTGGCATGAACCGACATGTCACACCCAATGTAAATTATTTCTGAAAGTAATATTACTCATCAATATTTTGACAATCTCAAATGTCATTGGAAATGTCGTCAAAAAAAGTTTTTCTGACAAACGAAAAAAGTAATGCTCCATGGTGGTCGGAAAGCCATCAACTTTTTTTTTTCCGACAAACGAAAAAGTACTGCTCAATATTGATTGAGAAGTCATCAATTTTATTACGACTGACAACATTTTAATAATTTTTTACCTTCAGAAATCAATTGAAAACCTACAGTGAGTGACCATTGCCTATCATCGTTTAACCAACATCGCCTACTTGACGTCGTTTAACCACCTTGCATGGTTATAATCGGTTGACCGACATCATCATCACTTGACCTCTCTCATCCAACCACCTTTATCTAATTGTCATTATTGACATCCAATTATCATCAAAATCAATATCACCCGACCATCATCTTCTCCTCAACTAATTTCATCGCAATCATAAGAGGTAGAGTTGAATGCACTTCTCAGTAATCTCATCTTCTCTAAGTTGGGGGAAAAATGAGTATTTATTGTCTCAATTTCAATTTATAATAACAATTAATCTTGCATGTAACAAAACAATATCAAAATCTAAGTATTATATATATAAGTACATAAAAGTTATTTGGTATGTAATTAAGTCCCAATAAAATACATTATTTCAAACATATTTTCTAACTCCACATAATTAGTGTTCGACATTGTTTAGAAAATAAAATTAAGAATCTTAAGAATAGGGCTCCCATACTCACCATTAAAATAAAATAATCAAATCAGCCCATCAATTCCCTATTAATTAACTCAGCATTTATCTTCGCACGTCAAATCAACCCTTTAAAATCATTCCGACCGGCAAGCAATCGAGAACCAATTGCGAGGGTTCGATCATACCCATCAGGCCACTCGCAACAATTAAAGCTACATCCTTTAATTGGACTTTGCAAGATTTACATTCGAACCACTATATTCTATGTTATCTAAAACATAAACTTCATCTTTTACATTCTTCAAATTTTTTATATGCCATTTTACTTGTATATGACAAGATAAGATGTACTTTACTTTTAATAGTTAGATATGTAAATACAAAAGAAATAGGTGGTTTGTATGTAAATGCCCCTATAATGAATGATTTTAGGTTTATGAGCAGGCGTCACCAGCACTTAAAATATCTCAAAAATAAAAAAAAAATTAAAAATTAAATTAACATTTATGGCCCAAGTAGAAGGGGACACAGCAGAATGGCCTCCATCGAATGGCATTATAATATTTTCATGAGATGAAAAAAAAAACTAAGTTATGGTTGCGAAATCTCCAACAGTATTCTTGAGCGCTAATTATAGAGAATAAGTAGTGATTAAAAAGGCATTTAGGAACATGACCGTCCACTTTCTGACTTAAATATAACCACCACTTGTACTTTAAAACACCAGATATCCCTTTTAAGATGATGCTTGTGCTAATGCACTTTCCTTGGGAGTGGTGAAAGGAGCTGATTAAAAATATTCAAGGAGGCTTGAATCCTAAACCTAACCCTGGGGCAAGCGTAACTTGCAATGTTCTTGCGGTTTCAATAATTGTATTGTTTTCCCAAGTTGATGGAAAAGAAAACATGAAAGCTACTCCATGCCAAAACATCAATATATATATAAATATATATCACCATTGAATGCTTGTCAATTCACGGCGGTAAAATAATATATTAATGTGTTAGTGTTGTAGAAAGATCCAACACAGACGTAAATAAGTAGAAATTGACAATAAATATAATAGAAGTTTTTTCGTGGAATACTGAAAGTGACAAAAATCATGAATGAGGTCTGATCCAATTGAAATGATTTCATTATGTCAATGTATGTTACAAAATATTACTGGCTCTTAATAGCCAGAAGCAATATTACATAAGTGGGATGTGACTTTCGCTAGGAAAGTGGTAAAAAATGCTTAGAAAGTGGTGGTGGTTTGGCAGCTGTGAGCCGACATAAGGGGACTTCTATTAGAAAATCTACTTCCAATGTCATCGATAGAGGTCGTTAGGCGGCGGTGGTCGAGAATCGATGACAATGGTTTGACGGTGGTGGCCTCAGCCAAGCCTAATCACGGTGGCTAGGAGGCAGTGGTCGGAAAGCGATGGTCCTATGGTAGTGGTGACTCAGCAACACCTCTTGACAACGATGATTTGGCGGTGCTAGCAGCCTGTCGACAGTGGATATTATAATCTGGTGGTGGTGGTGGCTTGACAGGGATGGCTGGGCAACGACGTTATGAAATTGGCAGCGTTTGTTTGGTAGTGGTCAGGAAGTGACAACAGTGGTTCGGCGGTGGCAGCGGCTTGATGGGGGGGGGCCCCCGCAGAGCTGCGATGCTCCTTCGACAACAATTGCATCTGCCAGTGATGGTGAAGCTCAAGAACCCCCCAAGAACTTAGAGCTTATTCATTATCGCCGCCTATGGTAGAGACGATGCGGACAATCGAACAACGGTAATCAGAAGATGGTGGAGCTAGAAACCCTCAAGAGCTTAGAGCTTCTTCAACTATCTTCTCGACATTTATGTCCCAAGTCTTCTTTCATGAAGGGAGTGGGGGTATATTTATAGATTTTGTGAATGACATTATCTGCAAATACTATATCATGAAATCAAACAACTCAATTGAATGATCTCGAGCAACCCTCTTGTTCTGATAGTGTTCATTGAGCATTTGACTATCTTAACAATGACAAAATAGAGTGATATTGGACTAATTAGATTCAACGACACCCTTGATTTGACTATAAGTTATTCAAGTTTAAAATCTATTTGATTGTTCAATTGTCCATCCAAAGCCTCCAATCATGCTTAAATTGATTGTTTTAGGCTTCATTGGAATCAGATCAAGCCAATTTTGCCTTCACTGGGATCACCTTATAAACAATTTGATTATAAGTTTGCTAAAAATAGAGGCCTCCAAAATTTTGACTTAGTATGTGGAATGTCTTTTAAGTGAAATGCCTCTTGTGAGTGATTAAAATAATTTTTTTAGACAGCGTGTGCGCGCCAATATATATATATATATATATATACTTTGACTATTTTCAGAAATATGATTTATTTTTCAACATGCTTTTCAACTAAATTTGCTAACTCTTGTATTAAAATATATATTCAATCCCACAAATCAATCATTCTTAAAAAATCAAAACACAACATTAGGTCTCTTAACAATCATTTATATGCCCAAACCTGCTGTTTCGAGCTATTTGTATATTAATTCAATGAATCAATTATAAGTTATTTATTTATATCCAACGCGATTCATTTTGGCCAAAAGAAGCTTCTCCGCCATCCTAGAATCTTTTGGCAGGCAAGGAAGAATTTAACTTTTATTTTTTATTTTTTTATTTTTTTATTTTTCTTTCTGCTGATTTAAATAAAATATATTTGATAGTGGTCAAGAATTTCACTAGGCCCTTAAACTGAATTCCTAGTCTCTCTCCCTTTCGTTGTCTGCTCGCTCGCACGCAAAGCTTCCACTGCATTTTTCTCTCTTCACACATTCATGCATCCAAGCTCCACATCGCGTCATAATCAGTCGGTTGAGCTTCGTGAGCTTTTAGTTGGTAAGACTAACTTGGTCGACTGAGTTAGTTTAACTGTCGACCATTGATAATAGATGAGGAAGCTTCTGGATGCCTCCCGATATGATTGGTGATGTCTCGGGACTAGATCTTCTCTCATCTCGGCTTCTTCATGCTGGTCGGCTTGGATGTCTCTTTATCTCGATTCTCTAGTCTGTCTTCTCATTTCCTTTAGTCGTATAAATAATTTTTTTTGGATTTATAATTATAATGATAATCGGAGAGAATTAAAACTATAATCTGTAACACCTGAAATTCGATCAGTATAATTTCATTTTATTTTTATTGCAAATATTTAAAGTACGGACGCATTATTAAATTTCCTTTTCAAATTTATTCCAAATAACGACCCGAAGAAATAAACTAATTTCATGGCCAAGGAATCAGCAGAGCTCGAAGGCACAGTGGAAAATGCGACTCATTTAAAGAACATCATCCAATGGGGAGGGCTGCATGTGATGCCATCATGTCAAGAAAGATGCCATTGTGGTGGCCGTTAAAGCATCCATCCAATGGATGACAAAATTTTCCAAAATAGATGTTTTAGGAGCAGATTTATTTCAGAAAACTATGAACAAATTAGAAAAAATAAATATTATGGAGCAGATTTTATTTGAGATTTGTGCCCCATCATTAAAAAATTTTTTTTAATATTTTTTAATTTAAATATCTGCTAGTCGTTAGGCTAACCGTTAGGTGCTTCTCTCTGACGGTTCTCGTTCCTCAAATAGAGATTAAATGAGTTTATGTTCAAAATTAACAAATATTCAAAACTGTTTGTGAATAGTGTCGATGTGTGCAGGTTCATGACAATAGAGTAATTATTTATTATCTTCATATTGCACGAAAGGTTCATGATAATAGAGTAATTATTTATTATCTTCATATTGCACGAAAATTCAACATATACTCAGGTAAAAAAGAAATAAGCAGGAATAAACAACTTGATTTGTGGAAAAATCTAAAAAGGGTAAAAAATCTTGAGGTTTGGCCTAGTTGAAATAATTCATCATGTAATTGTGAGTACATGGGTTCACTCTTGTTTAGAATTAAGAAAGATTGACTTCCAAAGCTGATATACAATAGTAGTTCAACGATAATAACTATAACGGCTAGGTAAGGCCGGGGTGATCGATAACTATGAAGACAGTAGGTTATCATAATGTTGTAGATGATGACTATAGCGCCGGCTTGTCATAGAAACCGTAGTTGAAGGTCGCGGCAGTAGTTGGCTACGTAGGTCATAAATGGTTGCTTCTTAAGCGTTGGTTGGCCAGAGGTCGTAGTAGAGTGTTGCGGGAGCGGTGAGCCACATAGACTAAAGTGTTAAATTGTGATGATGTTTGTAGGATGTAGAAGCGAAAGTTGGAAGCCATATGGGCTGGTGCGATGACATATGTAGGTCGCAAGGGCCGGATTTGAAAGTTGCATGAGCTATGAGCCATGAGGTCGTAGTTGGCTACATACGACTTAGTGGTGAGTTCCAATGATGTCCTTAAGTCATGAGGGCCAGAGTCGACGTCTATAATAACTCCCGCAGACTGCAGAGACTGAAGTTAGAAGCTGTGAGATAGGTCGTAGTGGTGCCTTGCGATGAAGTCTGTAAGTCGACAGAGCAGGAGTTAGGAGCTATAACAATGTATATAGTTCACATAGACTGAAGTTGTGAGCTGCTTGAGTTGTGTGCCACATATAACATAATTGTTCATGTAAGCCGTAGTGGTAAGTTGTAATGAAGTCTGTAGGCTACATGGACCGAAACCAAGAGCTGCACGAGCTGTAAGCCACATATGACGTAATTTGTCACATAGGTCATAGTGGTGAGTTTTGATGATGTTTGTAGTCCGTATGTGCTATAGTTAGAAGCTAAACGAGTTGCGAATAATTTAGGTCGTAGTTAGTTATGTAGGTTGTAGTGGTGACCTATGATAATGTTTGTAGGTCATCAGAATGGAGTCAGAAACTATTATGACGTCTGTAAACCATAGAGGTTAGAATTGAAATCTATGTGAGTTGTGAATGTCGTAGGCCTAGCGATGACATCCATATAATGCTTTGTCCAGAGTCAGAAGATGCATGAGCTGTGACTCAAGTAGGTCATAGTTGTTCCTATATGTCGTAGTGGTGAGTTGTGATGTGTTCGTAGGCCGCAATGATCAGAGTTGGAAGCTACATGAGCAGTGATCCACATAGGTCATAGTTGGTCATCTAGAATGCATTGGTCACCTGTAATGATGTTCATAGAACATTGAGGATGGTGTAGAGAGCTATAATAACATTTGTAGGTTGCAGATGTTGGAGTTAGGACCTGTATGAACGGTAGATCACAAAGGTTGTAGTAGTGAGTAGGGCACAAAGGCCGAAGTTGGGAGTTGCATGATCAGTGGGCCATGTATGCCATAGTGGCAAAGTTGTGAAAACATCTGTAGGTCACCGAGACTGAAGTTGGGAGTTGTATAAGCATAATAATGTTTGTAGGCCTTAGATGCCGGAGTTAGGAGCTGCGCGAGCTGTGTTAAACTCTGTAGGCCACATAGACTTGAATTCATAGCTACACGAGCTGTGGTAATATTCGTAAGTGACTGACGCCAGAGTTGGGAGCTGCATAAGCTGTGAGCCATCTAGATCGTAGTTGGTTATATAGACTATAATGGTAAGTTGTGACAACATTCATAAGCCATAGAGGGCAGTATAGGAAGTTGAATGAATGGTGGAGGAAA
Organism: Phalaenopsis equestris; assembly: GCF_001263595.1. Lineage (NCBI taxonomy): Eukaryota > Viridiplantae > Streptophyta > Magnoliopsida > Asparagales > Orchidaceae > Phalaenopsis > Phalaenopsis equestris. The sequence continues at coordinate 1,218,246 of NW_018164578.1, forward strand.
TAAGCTATAGGGGGGTGTTATATTGTTCTTCAGCTGTGTTGTTACATCGTCTTCATAGTGTGTTGCTACGTCATCTTTAGGGTGACATCATTACACTATCATTGGGGTGTTGTGCCACTGTTTTTGGTGCGCATCATTTCACCGTCCGGTGTTTCGTTACTTTTCAACATACAACGAGATTCCACATCATACATTGTGATTATGCAAGGTGTTTCACTACAAGGAGTAGGTGGCAACCATCAGTGGTCGATGACAGCTAGCAGACGGTGGTCGACAGGGGTTTGGCGGCGACATGAGTTGGAAGCAATCGTCAGATATCTTTGGTGCATAAACAACAATGGACTTTAGGTCCTTTTCTCGGTTGTGCTTCAGGTTCAGGTCTCGGTTCATCTCCTTTCTTAAGGATGGGGTAGGGATATATTTATAGAATCCTAGAGATGCCTCCCTGCAAAAAAAAAAAAAAAAATGAACCACTTCATTTGACACTCTGGAGAGGTTACCCCAGTCAGATGAAATTTTATTAACATTTGAGTGCCTTAATGATGTTAGAATTCTTGGGCTTGCTAGATTTGTTTTGTTGATACACTTGATTTGCGCATAGGCTTATAAGATTTTGAATCCATTTGCCAGTCTAATCAAGGACCAAAAACAGTAAAAAATGATTTTACATGTCAATCTAGACTTGATTTGACTCAGATTGTCAATGTTGGTGTAACTGTGCGCGTCTTATTGTGCTAGTCAATTTGAGTATGAGTTTGCAGAGATCAAAATTTTGAATAATTTTTAATTAAAGTTTGAACATTCCTTGTTAAATTTGCCTCGAGATTCACTCCAAGATTCGATATCTGTGTCAGTTGATGCAAATTTGTTGATGACATATTAAGTGTATTTGTGTTTAGCTCATTCTACATATTCTTGGTCGTGATTGGGTGTTGGATTCGACCTTGCGCCATTTCCATGCAAGAAGAAACACATAATCATATGAGCCCACAAGCTAATAAGATTTAAATTTAAATTCAAATTTATATAATATATTATTATATAATTTATTTATTTCAAGCTAAAATGAGTCGAGCATGACCGATGAAGGATTTTCCATGTTCGACTTGTTATAATTTGAGCTTAAAATATTTATTCATATTCGGTTCACTTATTTAACAAATGATTTAAATGAGGGCTAGTTAACAAGCCAAGCACAAACATCATCGCAACTATGAGCGCCTAAGCACTGAGATTTAACGAGCCATATGGGTGCCTAGGGGCTGGGATTTAACAGAAGAATGGCGCCTAGGCGCTCGAATTTAAAAACTGTCTGTTTAAGCAGTTAGATGAGACAGTTCGCTTAGGGACGTATAAAAATATTGAAGACGAGTTTTAGGGAATTTTTTCATCATTTTTCCTGACCTTTGAGAAGCGAATTGAGGGGAAAGTCAAGCATATTTATGCAAGGAGTTTGTGTGTGAAGGAAGGAGAGATTAGAGAGGACCAAAGTGTGTAATCCTTGCTTGGCTATTTTCATCCATCTTGCTCGTAAAAGAGGGAGATAAGTATATTTGGTTTTGGATTTTCTGTTGAATTTCTGTATCAAACTCTGTGCATGATTTCTTTACTTCAATCAAAGTTTGTGTGGATGGATTTCGGATGAATTGTTAATAGTCCTTTTAATTTCTCCCTTGAATTGTATAGTGGAAGAATAGAGTCGAGTCTCTTTATGTGATCTGATTTGTAATTGATTATAATAATGTTAATTTTTATTTTATTTACTTCCTATTTGACAACTAAGAGTGTTAATAATTGATTATAATAATGTTAACTTTTATTTAATTTATTTTCTATTTGACAACTAAGAGTGTTAAAATCCATTGTGAACTATGCAATCCATAAGGATACATAGTGGAACAAGAGAAGTTAACCACATAAACGCTTGGGAATAGGAGTATTACCTTAGATTTTATGCTCACATTCATGAAAATAATTTGTTTGGATTGGTCAAGGGATTTAGGGAACTAAACTCTTGTCAATGAAATTTCTTAAACGACTGGAAGGGTTATAAGGAATAGGCCAACTCTTGTTTGATACTAACTTTTTCACTCGATCAATTTATATTCTCCACTAAATGAATTCAAGAGGGAAAATTCTTGATATTTGAATTTCTAACAAACATTCTTCTGCTTGCTCGATTTGACTAGTTTTTTATAACGTTAGGATTAGTTTAAACTTTAACTAGCATTTTGAACATTTCAAGATTAGACTAATGATAGTAGGCTGTAACTTTTCCTTTACTGAATTTTATTCGTTCGTTGTGGGATCGACAACTGAACCCAACCCCGATGCTACTGATACATCACGTATACTTACATGAGCAGCATGTGCTTCACAGCACCAGTTGCATGTCATCTTCGAACTTTTCCTTTACTGAATTTTATTTGTTCGTTGTGGGATCGACAACTGAACCCAACCCCGGTGCTACTGATACATCACGTATACTTACATGAGCGGCATGTGCTTCACAGCACCAGTTGCATGTCATCTTCTTCAAGCCTCGGCTAAAATTATTATAGCAATACTTAAAAAAATCCAAACTCCTTATTACGTAACCCCAAGTTCATCTGGCCACTATAGTTTACCATTTGTGCTATACTATGATATAATAATGCACTAACTCAACATGGGATCATTTATTTAACTAAAAAAAGGGAAATTTTCATATCTAGCACACAATTCTTATGTATTTACATCTCACACCTAAACTTTCATATTTATATGTATAGCACTTTAGTGCTTTTGCTTTAAAAAAGTAATAAAAATATCATTTTTGATGTGAGATTTGAGTGTAATGTGAGTAAATATGAAAGTTTTGGTGTGAGATAAACACAAGAATTCTATGCTATTGATGTAAGTATCCCCCCCCTCC
>NW_018164578.1:1221459-1244539 GCF_001263595.1 Phalaenopsis equestris
ATAAAAAAAAAAGTAGCGTGTTACCCTCGAGTAAAAAATAGAAAAAGAAATTCATTGATGAAAGAAATATTAATTAAAAAATACAAATTCATTAAATATATGCATTACTTGTGTTGTCCTAATATTCTCTAGTGGGGAAAAATAGCCAATAATTTTTGTAACAAATTTAGTGTTGAAAGACAAATTTAATAAAAGAAAGATTGATTCCTAAATTAAAAACCTATCAACGAAAATAATTGGCAACAGCTGTCTTGCTAAATCCAAAACCCCACACATTAACATCCATAAAATAAAATAGTAGGGAGAATGAAAGAGAAGGGGAATCTCAAGTTGGTCCCAGAATTTGATGAAGCCTTCATTTTCTCCCCTTTTCCTTCTTCCTTGCAAACAAACAGGTGGAGGAACTTTCACATCTCCTCTAACATAACCAGCGAGACAAAACAAAATGAGATAGAGAGTGATACAAAACTCCATAATAGCATTACGAACTCTACCCAAAAGCATATAGATGAAGCCAGCATGATCCATATACCAATCCACAATCGCAAGCTTTCACACTTGCTTCGTAGGTGCATACAAAATACAGAGAAAAAAAAACATATATATAACTTTCAAAAGTAAATTTATAAAAACTATACAAAGTTTTTATGGTGAAGAGTTCAAAATTAAGAAAGCATCCTTCCCTTTTACAACAAGTATATGGATTGTGAAGAAATTAAAATCCTTTGAATATATATATATATATATATATATAGTTTTGTGCATCTCAGGCGGCCGCGATTGTTTCGCCGGTGCCGGAAGGATCGGAGGCGGCGCCAGCGGTCACCGGAGCGGAATCCTTCAAGGATGGGATAAAGCACTTGTCCTTCTTCTCGTCATGATTCATCTGCTGTTGACGGCATTCCAGGCTGCAGTAGGCAATTTCACCCCTGTAGAATAGCAGCATGGAGAGGATGTGTCAGAACAATATTAAGCAATGAAAAGATTTATGAATTTGTGGTATCTAAAACCCGGAGAGATCTAAGGCCTGGAGAGATTGAGGAATGGTATTTCAGAAGCTTTTACCATGAAGCATGGTAAGCAAGTTTGGTCCAGTGTTAAGCTCAACACAAGCACCTGCTTTGAGCAAATTCAGTAATAAAATTTTAACAGAAAAGTTAAGACGTAGTAGTGGAGAAATTATTAGGTGAGCTAAATGATAATTTTTAATGTATAATTTTCTATATTTTAGTCACAATAGAATCTGGAGCTATGCTTATAAGTAGTTTCTCTTAATCGTGATTCGGATTATAGTTTTGTTGCATACAAATTAGGTGGTACAGCAGACCAAAACAATGAGGAAATTTTCTATGGCTGTTAACGAAATATCTCTTTTATGGGGTTGCAACTCGCAAGACTTTTGAGGATCCATGAAATGAAAAAAATCTAAGTTCAAGTAGGAAATTTGTCACAAAGATGTCCCCCTCAATAACCACATAATAAATAATACAAGTGCACCAAAAAAGCATAAATAATAGAATATATATATAAAGGTTATAAAAAAATCCCCTTTTTAAGCAGAGTTGAAGTGGAGTAAGTGTAAAAATCAAACTTCAAATGTTGGATATGTAAATACATAAGAATTGTGTGGTATATATATAAATCTTCCAAAAAAAAACAAATAATGCAGTGCCCGAGGAAAGATACCCCCATAAAATGGGCAGTAATTTTAAATACAAAATTCCACAAGTGAATAAGCAAATCTCAGCTAAATATTTAATGAAAAAACTGAGGCACTGAACCCAGTAAATCGATCGAGCAAAAATACAACATATAATGCACAAAAAAAGAAGGAAAATTGTAATTTTTTTCTGTTTGATAAAGCTGTATTTTGACTACGTTTTCAACAGCTGAAAATTACCTTTGTTACCGAAGCTGGCTACTAATTTTAAGAAAACAGAAGTTTGTAATAACCATCATAGTTTCAGCAGCTTCACAGCTGCTCAAACAAACCCTGATTTACTGAAAAAAAAAAGAAGACAGGCATCCAGGACGACGACGGAGCAAACCCTACCTATACATAAAGATATCGCGTCCAGGAGCCAGTCGACGCTTGCAAAGACCACAAGACTTGAGGAACGGCGCGGTCTCCATCCTCGCGAAGTCGCCGGAGCTTCTCCGCGGAGGGCGGGGAGAAACAACAGCCGCCACAGACCGTGTTCTGCCGCCACTCTGCCATCCAGTTTCCTTCCCCCCATGTCTGCCTCGCCACCGGAGCACGCCGATTGACCGGAAATATAGCCGGAATATCCTGATCGGACGGCCGTGTTGGCTCATCCGACAGTTCTAGATCGGCGACGAACTCCGACATGCTCGTCGTCCGCCTCATCGGCGGCCGCTGCCTCTTGCCTAGTAACATCTCCGGCAGTGTTTAGAGTGGGAGAAAGGGGGAGGGGCCGGGTAGGGCGGTTAAGGAAGGTGAAAGGGGATAATAAAAAGAGGTGGAGGGGAATCTGGGCCGTCGGTTGGAATCTCAGCATCCACTGCGCCCACGTCGGCTTCCTCCATTTTATTGGATTCCATCATCTTTTCTCCCGAACTTTCAATCAATTTTCGATTGGCACATTTTTATGGCACATTTATGTATATATATATATATTAATATATATTCATATATATATATATATATATATATATATATCTAATATAAGCGTAAATCTCTTATTTTTTTCTGTCCGGCATAGATACACGTCATGACATTATTTGGGACTGAGTAGGGAACATCTGTCTCCATCCTTTGAGAAAATTAGGTGTGATTATTTGTATATACGAATAGAAGAGAACATTATTATGTATGTGTATTTGTATTTAGGGTGTCAAAAGTTACTGTGAAAAGTTTGTTATTTAAAAGTTAATGTTACAGAAGCAATTGTTTTGTTAAAAAAAATTAACTTTGAAAACGGTACAGTTAGTCGTGTGAACGCGCCCACATGACACTGGGGAGCTGTAGTTTGTGGTCCCATATGATGCGGGGGCACTATAAAAATGCGGAGCACGAGTATCTGACATGACGCGAGGGTGCCGCGTTTGAAGCCAATTATGAATACTGACCTTGAGACATCAGGCGTGATCAATAATATTGAAAAAATTGGGCCGTAGTTTTAAGTCTCCACGGATGCGCGATTCAAATGCTCGATCAACAGAAGCCATAAAAGCTTATTGCAAACGCACTGTTACTTTCATGTGATTGGTTGTCTGCCGCATATAATATTTTTTCCTAAGTTTATGCTCATTCTCATATGCATACTTGCCTATGCCAGTTGCACGAAAAAATAAAAGTATACTACGACCACATTTTCGTAATTTATAAATTTATACAAATATTCTTCATCAGCATCATATATTCATATTCATAAAAATAAGTAACATCATAACATCTAAATCTCAATAACACGCGAATGCACCATCCAAAAGGAAATAAAATATATCCATTATGTTTGTTCAAACGCATAAGGAATCTCCGCCAATGACTATTATCCTAACACATTAATACATAATGGTCTCTTCTGAATTGCTCAACATACCGCATTCATAAGTTTTGTCTGAAAAAATACGAAAACATATAGAAGGGTTTTGTTCCAATTCCAGCATCATATGACAATTAAGAAAAACAATTGCAGTTTATTAGGCGATTATGTTTGTTAAAACGAGCTTTTAGAAAATTATCATACATAGATAACAATTGCAGTTTATTAGGCGATTATGTTTGCTAAAACGAGCTTTTAGAAAATTATCATACATAGATAAAGTAGATATAGATCAGCAAGGTTCATACTCAACATACTGAGACCAAACGGACAAATATTAGTTGTGCCAGAGCTTTCTATGCTACACACCAAATCATAAGAACACATCAACGTAAACTCGCCTAAATATCCATGTTGCCACATGACATATCTATGTGCCTAATAATCTCCGACCTTATTAGGCGACTATTCTTAGCATCACGACTTGGCAGCCATTATAACCAAGCTCAATATGGCAATTCTTTCGGTCAAATGGAGTCAATTGTTTTGGTCTCCATCCCCTTAATTTTTAATTTTTATTATAGGAAAATTTCTCTCGAAATGAAACGAGCAATTGAGGACAATGAAAGAAAAGTAAAAATGTATAAAATTTAATATTCAAAATAGTATCACCAAATGACCTCACTTCTAAGAGAAAATAATATGTTCATCGTTAGGGTGTGCAGATGATGTTGTGCATTGCACTATACTACGTGTATGGTGGTGTGATGCTATCAACACTATTGTCCACATGTCCGATTAGCATATCAAGTTGTCTAAATGATTTGACTAGAATGATTTGACTAAGATCAACACAATCAGAGTTTTATGACTAATAATTTGCCTAGGGTGATATGAGTTCAAATGCCTGCTCAAATTCAAGCAACACAGCAAGTCGTAAAAGAAACTCAATTCATCTTAAGGCCAACTTGACAAGATTCACCATGAGATCTATTCGCCTAACAACTCACCATGTGGTTGAGTTGAATGATAAAGGCAATGCCAACAAATTACACTTGAGAAAATATATTTTATAAGAATGAATTATTTAGGCAAGGGGATAAGGATAATATAAAATATAATCGTTTTGTTAGAAGAAAAATAATGAGAGATTGATAATCTCTCAAGGCTAGAGTGTGATTAGTGCTTGATTTAAAATATAATCATTAGGAGGAGGTGAATGGATTCTCAGGTATTTGAGGGGAACAATCAACAAAGCACTTTGCATGGAAGTGTAGGGATTAGTCTACTTGGATTTGTATATTCAGATTGGGCAGAAATATTGGATAGTAGGAGTACAACATGGAATATCTTTACTTTGGGGAACATAAAATTGAGTTGGGTTTCCAGGCTGTAGAAGTTTGTTGCACTTTCAACTATGGAGGGCGAATACAATGTTACCACGGAGGCTAACGAAGGGATGATTTGGCTACAGAGCTTTATGGCAGATCGGGCAATAAGCAGGGCATTAGAAAGCTTCATTGTGAATATGAGTGTAATTCTTCTTATTAAGAATGCTGTTTTTCATGCCATGATAAAACACATATAGCTAAGGTGTAACTTTATACACTCTCTCTTAGAAGATGGACAGTTGAACTTGGAGAAGATACACATAGCTCAGAGTTCTATGTACATGTTGGCGAATGTAGCGATTATCAAGAAAATGAAGCTATGCTTTGCTTTAGTTGGAGTCCGTAAGCGTTGAGACACAGGGTGAGCCACATCACAATACGTGAATATGAAGATGATAAAGATGGAGTTGCAGATTTAGAGGACATGTGTTGGGTGCTATCAGTCTCCAAGTGAGAGATTGTTGAGGATATGGAGCTTGAGAAGCACCTACATGCAGCCATCAAGGCGATCTTCTACGTAGTGTAATTACACCTAATTAGCATGCTTACTTTGATCCAAAGGTTACCAAATGGCGTAACAACATCTACTGAGGTGTAACCATTCTACATTGGCTTCATTCCACTGATCCTTCCAAAGCGCACGAAATATTTACGCCACTACTCGTCGTGACCACACTGCTGGATGTTTTCCCCTATTGCGGTCCTTAAATTTGCAATTTCAAGCGACGAACTGTTATCTCTCGCAAGTTGTACACTTGATACGTTTCTTGTGAACCAGACAAGAGTCGAGAAAGAGGATTTCAGAGTATAATTTCTCTTGTGACTTTGAAAGAAAGAGTTGGAGCGAATTCCTGTAAGTTCTATTAATTGTAGAGAGAAGATATAAGTGAATATTTATATACATTTCTGACTTATCATATTGAAAATTTCTTGGCGGTGTGGCTCCGCTAGTTTTTTTCCTATTATCAGGACTTTCCACGTAAATCCTTCTGTGTTTTTTCTGGGATTATTTTTGTTGTGCTTTTATTCAATTTATTTTGTTCCTAATTTCTCGAATTATTCTGATCTTATTTCGCGCTTTGATTTTGATAATTTATCGAATCCTTAAGTATATAGTTCCATCCCAACATTGACTACAAATATGCGTGTCAGATTTCGAGCTTATTTGATCATTCATTTGACGGCACAAAGCCTCAAAATATGCTCTAATGGCTTGGTTTGGGCTTGATTGGACTTGAATTGAATCAATTTTCATATCATTGATTTCTTCATGTTGAGGCGATCATTTTAACTATAAATTTGTTGAAATCAGAACCCATATGATCATAAATTTGCATTTTGAAAATCTTTTATAAAAAACACATCAAGATTCATGCTAGAAAAAAGTTCGTTGGTGACAAATCAAAACTTAAGAAGAAAAAAATCACATGTAGAATTAAATCTAATTTCCTAAAACTAGTCGTAACTAATATTCTAAGTAAAATTAAATTTTGTTTATTATTTATAATTTAAATTTAATTAACACGAATATGATTAAATAGCTAATTAAATATATTAGTTCTATAGTATTATTATGATATAAATAATTTGTTTGCTATTTTCGAAAGGAAATTTAAAGTTTAATTAGTAGGTCCATGCACTCGTACTGCAGCTGTATTATAATAAAAGTTCAATTTTCATTTTTTTTTCTAAGATAAGTCGTTCGTTTACTAGTTCATCTAGGATGACATCCCTCATTGTCATCATTGCAATATGGTAATTATATATTTGGAAATTGGCATATATACCTTACAATTCATATGTATTTACATATTTATCATTTAAAACTTTAATTTTTACTTTTAAACTACCTATTATGGCTTAAGTATATATGATATCAAAGTTTTAAATGTTGAAGGCAAAAATTAAAGTTTAGATGTTAGATATGTAAACATATAAAAATTATGTGGTATATACTTTTAAACTACCTATTATGACTGAACTACATATGTTATCAAAGTTTTAAATGTTGTAGGAAAAAATTAAAGTTTAGAGGTTAGATATGTAAACATATAAAAATTATGTGGTATATATATGCAAATGACCCTATATGTTTTATATGTTCTTATGTTCCTACACATTTAGGATATTTTAAAATTAAATTAATTAACATATTAATTACACTAATTAGACCAAATAGTCTTGCATACTCTAATTACTAAAACTTTTGGATTTATTTTACAACCCTAGACTTTATAATTCATTTACTACTATTTAACTGACGCTCTACATGTAAACCAAGGAATTCTAATGTTTTATTTATCAAATATTATAAGCTTTATTTATAATTTTATACCACAAATCTCTCGTATCACATTAAAAATATCACTATTTTGATTTTCAAAAAGTGAAATGCACTTATCATGCCCGAATAATATGATCATATGCATTTAAAGCTTAAAATTTAGATATTAGATATATAATTACATAAGAATTGAGTGGATATACATGTAAATTTTCCTAAGAATGTAATCCTACATCACTTTGCTTCCTAAAATTTTGCTTATTGTAGGTGTAGCTCATCCCAACCTAATGTTAAGGCTATCTTTGAATCAATCACCCTGACAAAATCTTCATCCATCTATATTGTAATTATGAAAAACTAATTACGTGCAGAGTCTGGGTGTAGAATTACATTCAGATACATTAAAAATATTAGTACAACATTTTACGAATTATAAGTGTTATACATGTTCTATTTTGCCTAATATTTAGATTTACTTCAACATCTGAATTTTACATGTAACATTCTCTCCTATATGTAGGAGCCAAATAGTAACAATCCACCAGCATTAAATAATCGCAGGCTTTGAAACATTAGCTAGCTCACCTTTTTCCATTTCCTGAGCATATATTCAATCACAATAATAAATCTCTTTTGTTGCCTCAGTTGATATTTCAACATGACTTGACAACTATAATTTTAATGAAACAAAAGTACTTAATTTAATTATCATGAAAAGATGAATTAAAACAAAAGACATTCTTCATATCCAACTTAGCATAATTTAGAAATTTAAAATCAATTTACTACAAATGTATATTAAATGGCTGGCATTTTATAACAAACACAAAATATTACTAAGAAATTTATCACTTTGGTTAGAAATAACGTACATAATTTTGAGGGATTGAATTAGAGCGCCCACCCTGACAAAAAAAAAAAAAACTCATAGTAGAATACTTTGTTAGTTAATCAAATAATGGCTTGTTGTTATATTTAATATGCATTGGAAGCTTTTTTACGGGGAAAAGTACATGTTGAGAATTTTGATAAAAAAATGGTTTAAAATGAATATTTTGGACTAAATATAGCTTTTTAACAAAAAAATAGGTAGTCTAATGTGATGCTGATGAGGAGCAGATTCACCTCAAAAATACTAAATGCTAACTTTAAGTTGATGCAAAAAGTTTGAAAATATCATAAAATTTGAGACCTCATGTTAAGGTTATCTTTGAATCCGTCACTCTGACAAAAGCTTCATCCATCTATCTTGTAATTATGAAAAACTAATTACGTGCGAACTCTGGATGTAGAATTACATTCATATACATTAACAATATTAATACAACATTTTACTAATTATAAATGTTATACATGCTGTATTTTGCCTAATATTTAAATTTACTTCAACATCTGAATTTTACACATAATATTCTCTCCTATATGTAGGAGCCAAATAGTAATAATCCTTGAGCATTAAATAAATGCAGCCTTTGAAACATTAGCTAGGTCACTTCTTTCCATTTCCTGAGCATATATTCAATCACAATAATAAATCTCTTTTGTTGCCTCAGTTGATATTTCAACATGACTTGACAACTATAATTTTAATGAAACAAAAGTACTTAATTTAATTATCATGAAAAGATGAATTAAAACAAAAGACATTCTTCATATCCAACTTAGCATAATTTAGAAATTTAAAATCAATTTACTACAAATGTATATTAAATGGCTGGCATTTTATAACAAACACAAAATATTACTAAGAAATTTATCACTTTGGTTAGAAATAACGTACATAATTTTGAGGGATTGAATTAGAGCGCCCACCCTGACAAAAAAAAAAAAAAGTAGAATACTTTGTTAGTCAATCAAATAATGGCTTGTTGTTATATTTAATATGCATTGGAAGCTTTTTTACGGGGAAAAGTACATGTTGAGAATTTTGACAAAAAAAATTGGTTTAAAATGAATATTTTGGACTAAATATAGCATTTTAACAAAAAAATAGGTCGTCTAATGTGATGCTGATGAGCAGCAGATTCACCTCAAAAATACTAAATGCTAACTTGAATTTGATGCAAAAAGTTTGAAAATATCATAAAATTTGATGTTCCATATGTTAAAGTCAAACTTGATACCCTTGGTTTGTTATAGATGTGTTATGGGAGACGATGATTGGGATGAAATGAATAGACTGGATATAGAAATGAAGAAGTGGAGATTGAAAGAGAATGTTGAGAAATATATGAACTAAAATTTAACATGAAAAGTCGTCTTGCCATGACATAGAGTTTGACACAGTATCACAGCCGAGAAATACATAAGCTTTAAAGTTTTGAGCAAATTTGTGATTAGTATAGTAAAGAGTTGCAAGTCAGACATAGTCTTGAGACTTTTGGGGGATGGGCACAAGATGGACAATAAAAAATCTTATTGGTGATGGAGGGACCAACTCATCACAATAATTGAGAAGAATAAATGATGATTGAGAAGTGGCCCAGACAATAATGCCCAAGTGTGGTGGTTGAGTAACAATTAGAAGAGCAAGCTAGGAAGATGTTGAATTGGAAGCAGGAGATGAATAAATTAGTAATAACTCATAATGATATGGACCTTGAAGGTGAATCTAGTTACTTTTCAAATTCTCAAATATAAAACTAGATTTATCTACTATTATAGATCAAATCTTATTATTAGCTAATTTAAACATTAGAAAAATTACAAATAAGTGGGGAGCATGGAATAATAAATATAGGCGGAGCTTACAAATTGAAATTCATAAAATCCCTTAACTAGTGTGAAGTCTGAGAAGCTTATGACCATTTTTCAAGAAAACTGTATGGAGAACAAACATATGACTTGAGTTGAATATGCTAATTAGCTTTGGAATTTAATCAAGATGTCTCCTTACAGTCAAGTACATATTGGCATATGAATTAGGCTAATGAATTTGGTTAGAAGGAGGAATCACTGTGGTACTAGCACTTTAATGTAGTATGTTCAAGTTTGCTATAAAATCAACAGCCAATAAGATTAAAACTACCATACATAAACTTAAGATTTCTATTGTTAAATGTTCCATGAGATATGTTTAAGCTAAAAGAATTGGGTGGATTATCATCACAACCAAATGTAGCAATTAAAGCATGCAATCAATCAAAATATTTTATACAAGAGTTCACAAATGGCTTTAGTAGAAATATCGAGTTCTTTTTTACTGAGAAACTAGTATAGATCTTCAAAATTAAAGGGTTAAAGGTTAGTTAGAATGTCCATCTTGAAAGCTTGTTATAATAAGAGTAGCCCATTTAGAGTAAAAAAAATGACATCCTTAGGACCTTGTGGAGACATGATAGTAGAAATATCATCCACTTTACATTTTTATTTTAGCAGTATGTTATATCATTGAATTTTTTTTTCATACAAATTTGATGAGGTTCAGTGTTGTATAATAATCCATACTTTAATTATGCTTACAAACATGTAGCAAAAGATTGAATGAGATAGCAGAGAATAAAGTGGCAACCAATATTTGTTCAATGAGCATTCATTTATTATAGCAAGGATTGGGAGTAATGGCTCCAACATTAAATATCTCGTGAGAGAATTTTGGGGTGGTCTTCAAGTTATCTATCAAATCTAATGTCTTTAAAATATTTGAGGATTTAAAATTTTCAAGTCAACTAATTTTTGGTTGTATAATGAGAGTTAATAAAAATTTCATATTAATTACAAAAAAAATTACTTAGGAAGAATATAAGTGTCACTCATTTTTTAGAGTAGCAAAATGACTGAAAACCTAATTGCAATAAAATGGCAAGTATAAGACTAGTGATATCAAAGCTAATGCATGAATAATAGTCCTGTTATACTTAAGTATTTGATACCATTTTGAACATTACATTCACTTACAAACATTAAATGCTATAAAAATTAAAGAGAAGGAAAAATATGAAAGAAAAAAATATAATCAATATCCTTAAATCATTTTTTGATTTTGATCAACTCATACTAAAACCACATATAATTACTAGACTTGAAGATAAGCTATGTACCAAATACAAAGTTGGTTATAAAATAATAGTAAAGACTGAGTAAACTATTAGAGATGTAAGAATACGATTAATAGCTATGAGTGATTTGAATGATTACATGAATGAGAGTAGGCAATGAGATTAAGCAATGAAGAAGAAAGCAAAAATGCTTTTAGAGGTACAAACCACATCAGTATTTATAAAATAAGAAGTGAAGTTTCATAAATGATATTACTAGTTGTATGGATAAAAGGAGGGAGGGAGGGAGGGCATGCCCATGTATGTGTGTGAAAGAGAAATAAATAAATAAATGATAGATATATTAAGCTGTTCTTCTAACTTGAATGCATTTTTTCCATGAAGTTAATATTGATAGTGGAATTAATTTTTATATCCAACAATCATTAGAAGGAAAGAACCTCTCATGCCTATCTTATTTAAGAAAAAATTTTGAAACCTTATCGAAATTACAATGTTATGTCAGAAGCCACAAACACATGATACTTAAAAAAGTGATTGTGTTGAATCAATGGATTGTGATGGTGGTTATATAAGGAGATAATAATTATTTACACTTAAAGTAGTTATTCACAATCTTCTCAAATGACATAAATAGAGTGATCTTGAGGGTGACAGTAAATGCTATCTATTAGGCTATAAATTTGAGACCCAATTGCAATGATCATAATGGATCTAGACAAAAAAATAAAGATTGAGTAAGGAAGTAACAACAAATTTCATATAAGGATTATAGATAATTCATGAATCATAGTTGCTATAAAACTAAATGTTGTAATATTAAAGAGCCTAATGATAATGATAATAGTAATCACAAATTTTCGACCTAAAGATTATGATTTTCATAGGTATGAAAGCAATGAAAATGATGGAATAGTAAATTCTTAAAGATGGATGAGTAGAGGTTGTGGCACAAGTTAAGCTGTGATACATGTCTCAAAAGTTATGTTTAAAATTTAAACAAGATTTTGACTTAAGTGTGATACGACATATAATCATGGTATAAGTAAGATTATGTCACATCTCTTGAGGGTTATGTTTTCTAATATTGTTATGATAAATTTTAAATTAAAATAAATATGATGCAATTATATAATAGAACTTTTCACGGGTATTTACTATGACACAACAAGAATATGGTGTATGCCTCAAAGGAGATATGAAAAAATTTAGCTTATGATACATTTCTTAAAAAATATAGGCATAATATGGTTAACTTTAAGGAAAACTTTATGCTGCAATAATTGTTATTGGTGCAAGCAATAGTGTAACACTTTAAGGAAAACTTTATGTTGCAATAATTGTTATTGGTGCAAGCAATAGTGTAACATAGGTCTTACGGGAGGTGCCAAGGAAATAAAAGTAAACAAGCAAGTTTTTGATGAAAATGTGGCTACAATAATAGTTTTATGAAGCATCAGGTCTCATTATTATTGGCTAATCTATAAAGAGAATCTCATGATTATTGTTAGTAAGATGATTGTGAATGAGGGAATATCATTGTTTTTCCATGAGTATCCATACATGTTTTTTACACAATATTATATATAGCTCAACACTAAATTTTTTAAAGATAATATTTATGTGAGAAGTGGAGTGTTCTTATATCTTTTAGTGTTAATTAGAAATGTTTATTGTTCCATTCTTGATAGCCTAACTTTCATGTTATAATAATGACGTCCATAACAAGAGATGAGTTTTATTTGATTTTCTAGTTTTTATTAGTGATGTTACTATTGTCAACTTTAACAATTCAAAGCTATTGTTACAATAATATCACTAAGGCATGAGAGAAGTATCATTCAATATTTAGTTGTTTACATTCAATTCTCATGTTTCCATCTTTGATTTAACACCATTATTACAATAATGATCACATTGTGAAAGGCAAACAACATTTTGTCTTCTAGTGTGTACAAGCAATTCTCATATTGCCCTCATGAGCAACCTAATGCTATTGTTATGACAATGAATTATGGTGGATAACGAGCAAACTCTAATTATTTCTATTTTAATTTATCCCGACATTGTTATCCTTGACAACTTGACAACATTGTTGTAATCATAATGTGACTCATTTATGTTGAACCGAATCTAAGTTAACTCGAATATGTCTCATTTAACCTAATTAACTTGACCTAGATATGAATTGCAATTAAAAAAAATTTAGTTTTATCATATCATCATAAAGAACTTTAAATAAAAACATAGTTTTTTTTACTTGAACATACTCCAATATAGTAATCAGATCAACTCAAACTCAACTTTATATTAGTTAAATTTATGTCTTTTTCTAACACCCTAAATGACCAACATCAATAATTGATGATAAAACTCTAATAAAATGTAGAGCTCAATACAACAAATATAATGGTTGTAATAGGTCAAAATTTTAATGTTGAATTAAATAGAAAGATTTCATGGAAGATAGATGTTAAAATTTGATACCATTGAGAAATGATGACAATGTTCCACATTTTTAATACAAACCTGTCATTTAAAAAAAAAATATTTATAAAAAATAGTTCGTAAAAAGGAGTTCATAGAGATTACAACGTTCTAAGAGGTCATATCTTTTCAAACAAGCTAGTAAGAAGAAGCACAAAAATAGAAGACTGCAAATTCTCTAATAGTTGTTCTATTTGGTTTTATGAGAGAAAACAATTGAAGTGGTAGAGCTATATATTTATTTTTATTATTATTGAGGCATATAAATTAATTATTTTTTTAAATTGGACGTGTATTCCTATTGAATATTTATTATGAAAAATAACAAGAGTATATTATGGTACATTTTCTATAATAAAATTTAATAGAGTTATTTACATTCAACATAATTCTTATGTATTTTTGTATTAAAAATTAAATTTTGATATTTGTTTATAAGATATTTAAGTGTAATAATCAAATTAAACATACATCTGAAGGTGTGTTTCACTTAAGAAAAAATGTAATATATGCAATAATTTCATTGTGATATTAAAGATTTGAGTATTAAATAACAAAACATCAAAACTTTGGTGTTTGATATGTGAATGGTTTAAAATAGTGTGGTATGTAGGGAGATCCCCCCAATTGAAAAATAATGTACTTTGTGAGTAAAATTTGTTTTAAAAAAATTCATGGAATTACTTAATTAATTAGGACAATAAATTTTTTTCCCATATAGAATTTCCTTAGACACTTTTAAACTTAACTAATTCACTTGATAAAGTTTGCTTAATCCATTTATGAAAGTGAAACCCGATAATAAGGAAAAAATATTACATGAGGACTCCGCACGTAGAGTTACGTGCGGATTCCAATGAAATCACACCACAAGGGAATATTCTCGGTAACACATGTAACACAGAGGAATATTCCCCCCGTATTATTCAGGTGTTATTGTATGTTATTTATGTGTTATTGTGTTCTGGAAATATTTTTGGTGTTATAATAACATAATAACACATCAATAACACTTGAATAACACATCAATAACACGGGAGAAATATTCCCGTGTGTTACCGGACTGATTTTTTTTCTCACTTTCACATGTGTGATGTGATCTCATTGGACTCCGCACATACTTCTTCGTGAGGAGTCCTGATATAATATTTTTTTATTAGATACCTGTGGAGTCCAGATGTAATTAGACAATAGTTTTTTTTCCTATATAGAATTACTTTAGACACTTTTAAATTTAATCAATTCACTTAAGAAAGTTTGCTTAATCCATTTATGAAAGTGAAACCCGATAATAAGAGACCACATGCAAAACGCATAACAAAAAATGCAAATAATAAGACTCGAGCGTAGAACATATAATTTAATTGAAGAGATATTAATTCCAGCATGGAATGAAGAGAGATAGCAACAGGATTCGATGCTTTACGGTTGAGGCAGGCAAAAGTTAGGTACGTAAGAATTCCCCTCCCACTGCCCTGTTGATCGTGCCCGGTGCCTTTTGCTTAGTTTTATGCCGACCATTTTGTTATTGCATCTTTCAACAAATTCAATTTTCTCTCTTCTTTTAATCTCTCATATTCGAAGAACAATTTAAAATGTAAAGTCAGAGAATAAGAAAACATCATATTTAATGTCGAAAAATCTAAAAAATAGAAAAAAAAAAAGTCGCATCATACCAAAAAAATTTACTATAAAATCAAAAAAAACAAAAAAGAGATCAAAATATAAATTACATCATACTCAAGCATTCTCATACTTCCGACATACACTAGAACATTTACACTCTCGTTATCGTTGCGGTTACAACACCAAGTTGTTGTGGGTACAACGCCGAGGTGCCCTTGATAAACTCACTGTCGAGGTTGATCGGAAAATTTGAGGGTATTGAATTAACAATTGATCGATACATATATTTATATTTATATATATATTTATTTATAAAAATAGAATACTAGTGGAATGAATATTAGCATGAATAATTAATCCTACAGCTTACAAGAAAATCATGATCGCATCTGCCGGCTGTTATGTTCTCGGCTCTCAACATATATTTGTATTACTGACATCATTGTGGCTATATATTTAACTTATACTCTGTATCAATAGTTTTCTAAGCGTTATTGAATTAAAGACCGGCTGTTATGTTCTCGGCTCTCAACAGATATTTGTATTACTGACATCGTTGTGGCTATATATTTAACTTATACTCCGTATCAATAGTTTTCTAAGCGTTATTGAATTAAAGAATTATGAGTTACGGCTTGGTCTTCTGGCCATTCTTTATCTCTTGTTGTTAGGTATGACTCATAATACTAGAATTTGGAGTCTCTTGAAATGAAGAGATGTCTCTTAGAATTAAAGAACTTTGTCTCTTAGAATTTATTGGGTTGGGGGGATCAGCGAGAGCGCAGCGGAAGCGTGGTGGCCTAATTCGCATTGGTGCATGAGAAACTCCATGATATATTTCTCCTAAGGGGTTGGATATTCGCTAAGGTGGAGATTTTTTGGGTATATGCATTTCTGCTAATGAGGCTGGATATTCACCAAGATGGAGATTTGTTAAGTATGACTCATATACCACAAATGGGACAGATGCTGGAGCGGAATCGAGCCTACGAGCGGAGTGGAGGGGTCTAATCGGGAGAGTTTCATTGTGTGGGTTGAGGGTGCAGCGGCAACACCCTGCGGTTTGATACATGTCTAATTTACGTAATTACATATTGTACTATAGGGTTATATATATGTCTTGTTTGTAACCCTAAGTGAGTTTCTGAGTCTCTGAGAGCTGAATCTTATATTCTGTACTCTTTTCTGAACATTGAAAAGAAAGTCGCCGCTCTGCTCTCGAGGATGTAGGCTCCGAGAATGTAGGCATCTTTGCTGAACCTCGTAAATCTCTGTGTGTTCTTATGAAATTGTGTCAATTACTATTTTTCTTCACCCTAATTTCTCAACACTTGTGTTTCTCTCTTCTCTCCTATCATCAAGTCATTTTTTCTGCTTTCATGAAACCTGCTTATAAGTTAACTCACTCGGTCTACATTCTTCTTCTTGGTATCACAACCCCTTCCTACGAAATTCTGCAAATTCAGAAATCAAGATGTTAGAAACTTATAGAAGTTGGAAACCACCACAAAAAATTTTCTCTAGATTCCAGCATCAACCCACTCAAATTCGAATGTATTTCGATCCCACCCCAACAAAACATTATTACGAATGACGTAAAGGAGATCATTAACGTTCAGTTAATCACCAAAAATAATTAGACATGGAGATTTCAAGTTTTCAAGCTTTAAAGAGCCAATGGGTTTGATTACTATCTGGATGGATCCATTACATGTCCTTCTCTCCATGTAGCTTAGCCAGATGGATCTACACAATCGAATCCCAATCACTCTCTATGGCTTCTTATAGATCAAAATATGGCTATCGCTCTATACTCTGCCATCTCTCCATCTTTGTTGTCCTGTGTCTTGAATCTTGATTCTTGCAAAGAACTTTGGCTCATATTGGAACACCAGCTTCAATCCACCAAAAGATCCACGATAATTTAGCTCAAAACAAGCTCTGCAATATAATAATGAAAGACGAATCAATGAAACAATATCTCTCAAACATTAAAGCCAAGGCTGTTGTCATAGACCTTTTTTGGATAAATAATTTATCCAATACACTCTAAATGGTCTTCGCTTCACATATCAGGTGTTAAAGACTACCATCAAATGAGTCTTCACTCAAATAGTTTATACGCTCTCTACTCAAAGTCGTGCAACGAGGAAACTGTTAGCGCTGGAGACTGCATCGCGAATCGGCGCCAACTCCCTCTCCCTCTCTCCCGATCGTGAATCCGCGCTTCCTGCTTCCCGCTTCCGCTCCCGCTCTGCGCGACCGCGACCTTACAGGTTACGCCAACCGCTCCAGCCTGTGAAGCGAAGCATCCCTTCGCCCCCCTCCTCTTCGTGATAAAAGACTTCGGATGACTCCTTTAGTTTCTAAGTCACGTTTTGAGTTCTTCTTAGGGCTTTCTTTGGATAGAGGAAGAGTTCTTCGGACTTCCACAAGACAGTGGAAGAGAAGTGCAAGGAGGAGTAGTTCCTTGTGGTAGAGGAAGAGTAGAGGAAGAAGAAAAGAATAAAGAAGAAGAAGAAGATTGTTCTCCCTTGGCTTTTTCTTGGTGGCTTGTGGTAGAAGAGAGATTTAGTTTATTTCTCTTGTAAGTTTATCTTCTTCGTTATATCTTGGTGTAGAGTTTCTTCGATGTATCTCGATGTAGAGAGAAGAAAAGAGAGCAACGAAGTAAGAGATTCCTCTTGTAAGTCGAGGTGATCGACTGGTGTAAATTCCTCAAGTAGTAAAATCCTCTTCAACTCCGTGGACGTAGGCAATATGCCGAACCACGTAAATCTGTGTGTTTCATTGTGGTGTTACTATTTTTTGGTGTGAAATTTTTCTCGTTCTATTTTGGTTCGTCGATCATTCTCCTGTTTGATTTATTTATATATCTCGCAACAAAAACTGATATCAGAGCTTTGTTTGGATCTAAGAAAAAATGATAGTTGTAGATGAAGTGAAGGTTTCAGGGATCGAGAAATTTGATGACATAGATTTTGGTTATTGGAGGATGCAGACAGAGGACTATATTCATGGGAAGAAACTTCATTTTCCGTTATTGGGGAAAAAACCTGAAAAGATTGATGAAGCTGAATGAAATTTGTTTGATCAACAAGTTCTGGGGGTTATTTGATTGACCTTGTCGAGGTCCGTTGCACACAATGTCATCAAGGAGAGGATAACTGCAGATCTCATGGGAGCCTTATCAGTTATGTATGAAAAACCATTGACGAATAATAATGTGTCCTTGATGAAGAAATTATTCAACTTGAAGATGGTGGAAGATGTTTCTGTTGCTCAACACCTGAATGATTTCAATACTATCACAAATCAATTGTCGTCTGTTGAAATTGATTTTTGATGATGAGATATGTGCACTGATATTGTTGGCATCGTTGTCAAATAGTTGAGAAGCCATGAGAATGACAATTAGTAGTTCTGTAGTTAAATCTAAACTGAAATGCGATGATATTCGTGATTTGATTTTGGCTGAGGAAGTTCACATAAAAAATTCTGGCGAAATCTTAGGTACAAGTTCGACGTTGAATGTTGATTTCAGAGGAAGATAGCATGACGGGAACTGAAATAAAGGGAGATCAAAATCAAAGTCTGGTCAGTAGACAACCTGCTGGAATTGTGGCAAGACTGGCTATATAAGGAAGAACTGCAAGAATCCCAAAAAGGTGGAGAATGGTAGCACAAATGTGGTATATGAAGAAGTACATGATGCATTATTATTGGCAGTTCATAGTTTTGTTGATGATGGAAGTGAAGAGGTTAGTGGGTATGGGGCACTCATTCCTATTGTTTCACAGACAAATGGTGGAGAACTACAAAACGATGAAGAAATCTTGCAAGATGATTGTTTGAGCAAGTGAGAGCTGACAAAACTTCCACCAGAGAAGAAGACATTACACAACAAGTGGGTGTACCAGGTGAAGACTGAGCATGATGACAGTAAGAGTTACAGGGCTAGATTTATTGAAATTATTGAAAAAAGACTTTCAGCTGAAAAAGACTTTCAGCAGAGGCAGGATACTGCTCATGCAGTGGGAGTTGCAAGCATAGACAAGAGTAATTCAGAAAATAGCTTGGAGGTGCAAGACTATTTGGACCCTGTTGATATGTTGACTGAGGGTGTTACTCTTGAGAAACTAAAGTTGTGTACAACTTCAGTTGGTCTTCTGGAGTGAAGACAGGGCTTTGAGTTGCAGAGGTGGAGGATTCAAGTTGGAGAAGTCATGTTTGAAGAAAAGGGCGACACCGCCAATTGAAGATATCAGTTCCAGGAAGGAGATGTTGTAACTTGTGTATCGGTCTCCAAGTGGGAGATTGTTAACGCTGGAGACCGCGCCACGAATCAGCGCCAACTCCCGCTTCCGCTCTCCCGATCGTGAATCTGCGCTTTCCGCTTCCACTCCCGCTCTTTCAATCGCCCGACCGCTACAATCGCGCGACCGCTACCTTACAATTATGACAACCGCTCCCGCCTGTGAATCGAAGCATTCCTTCGCTCCCCTCCTGTTCGTGATAAAAGACTTCAGACGGCTCCTTTAGTTTCTAAGCCTCGTTTTGAGTTCTTCTTAGGGCTTTCTCGGGTTAGAGGAAGAGTTCTTCGGGCTTCCACGGGACAGTGGAAGAGAAGTGCAAGGAGGAGTAATTCTGTGTGGTAGAGAAAGAAGAAAGAAGAAGAAGAAGATTATTCTCTTTTGGCTTCTTCTTGGTGACTTATGGTAGAAGAGAAATTGGGGTTATTTCTCTTGTAAGTTTATCTTCTTCGTTGTATCTCGGTGTAGAGAGAGAAGAAAAGAGAGAGAAGAAGAGAGAGCAACGAAGTGAGAGATTCCTCTTGTAAGTTGAGGTGATCGACTGGTGTAAATTCTCAAGTAGTAAAATCCTCCGCAACTCCGTGAACCTAGACAATTTGCCGAACCACGTAAATCTATGTGTTCCGCTGTAGTGTTACTGTTTTCTGGTGTGAATTTTTTCTCGTTCTGTTTTTGCTTCATCGATCGTTCTTCTGTTTGATTTATCAATATATCTCGCAACAACAGAAACAAACCTAGATATTGAGACCCTGTTGGCATCACTTTTGATGTCGCACGTGGGGAATATCCACTCGAATTTAACAGGACTGTGTTTAGCCTCTCGTACTCCAAGACATCAGTTTGGACCTCCTAGTGCGAATTCAATCATGAAACCAGGAACCAATTCAGCCCTTTCAGGGAAAAGCTCGCTATTGAGTAACAATAATTCTAAATACGAGACATGCTCAATACTCATTGTAATTGTTTAAAGACCATATGTTGTCTATTCAGAGCCTTTCGTGCTCGAACATGCTATGGAAATTTCCGTATCAGCACCTCTAGAGGCAGAGAATGCAAGGACCTGACTTGACCATGCCTTACCCTTGGCGTGACCACGCCCATAAGTCAGCCTTTGTCGTGACACCAGCTAGGGTAGCATGACCACGCCTTAGACTCGTAGAGGCTTGCAATGGTTTCTAATGAGCGTGACCACTTCAGGGGCGGCGTGATCACGCCACCAGATAGAGAGTTCGGCAAAATTACGTGGCTCTTGGGACTACCATGCCAAAGCTCTAATGTGAGACGCTTTTGAAGTGGTCATTCATGCCGAATTCTGAGCGTGACCACGCCAGTTTATCTAGTTCACACGGTTTGCACTATTAGTCTTGAATACCTACCATTAACTCATGGATAAAGAGCTTTTTCAAACTGTTTCCTTTGTCAATTGTGGGAAGGAACCAAGAGATGAAGAGGAATTTGCCTTTTTTGGATGTTTGTCTATTGGACATTTGCCAATTGTGGGAAGGAACCAAGAGATGAACAGGAATTTGCCTTTTTTGGATGTTTGTCTATTGGAAGAGGCTAGTCTGCCATTGTCCTCTAGAACGAAGTAGAAGTGCATGACGAAGCAGGGAAAGTTGTGTGAAAGGAAGGGATCACCATTTCAGTCCGTGAAGTAGCCAGGGAGAGTTGGAGTGAGCTAGGGGAGGAGAATTATGATGAGATTTCCCTAGTTCTTCTTATTCTTCTTCTTCATTCCTTCATCTTTCTTCCTTTCCTCCATTGTTTCCCACATTGGTATTCTTGTTTTTTGGGAGGAAAATAGAGGAATCGGGAAATTTGCTTGGAGTTGCATTGGTTCTCTTCGTTGAAGAGGAAAGCTTCTTCAATCTTGGGAGAAGGAGTGGAGGAAACATCACCGGATTGAAGTCAAAGCTTGAAGCAAGCCAAGGGCACGCCACCCCAACCATCACAAAGGTATAACATCTTCAATCCCTTGCAATTTTTTGTTCCTACTAAGCATCCCAGGTATGGTTGATAAAGAAATATGGCTTGGATTTTGTGATTAGAGGAAAGTATTGGGCTATGATGCTTTTCATTGATTTTATCCTTAAGAATCATCCCCCAAATCATCTTAATCAATCGGGAACCTAGCAATCCTGTGATTACTCAACAGCTTCATCCATCAGTGAATGGGTTGAAGCCACCTCGATCAAGAAAAGGAGGAAATTCCTTCGGTCCCCATTTCCTAGATTGTGAAGGCTATTTTCGTTGGGGAAATCTTCATTTCTCGTGAAGATTTCCTTTTCGCGGAAAAACACCTTCGCATTTTCCTAAATAATTAGAGGCAGGCCTTTCTATTTGTTGCATAATAGACGATATCTACAACTTCATCGCCACCCTAGATCTTATGTGACATCGCTTTGAGCGTCTCGATTTACCATTAAAATGCGATTGGGGGCATTTTCATGTTTGCATATTGTCATTTTTTTAAATATGCATAAAAAAAAAAATTTGCATGCTCTGCGGCTCGATCGCCCACTTTAAGTCATTCTGACCGGTCGTCCGGTGTCATTTTATTTGATAGATTGTCCCTAGTTGGACTCTTTTTATCGGTCGATTTGTAGCAGTCAGCTTGACCTCCCACTTTAAGCTGGTTCGACCGCCCGTCTGATATCATTCGATCCAACCGATTGACCCTCATTGGGGAGTCTATCAGATATATTTGAATTCAATAATATGATTTAAGTGGTGTATTCATAAATCTTTCAAAATATATAAAAGACATGTAGTGGGTGTGTACGAATATTTTTTTGAGCTAGATATTCG
This sequence comes from Phalaenopsis equestris, assembly GCF_001263595.1. Taxonomy (NCBI): domain Eukaryota; kingdom Viridiplantae; phylum Streptophyta; class Magnoliopsida; order Asparagales; family Orchidaceae; genus Phalaenopsis; species Phalaenopsis equestris. Next base: position 1,243,873 of record NW_018164578.1, read on the forward strand.
CACGTGATGCTTGACTTAATAAGTTTTAATAAACTTTTATAATACTTAAATAACTGAGTAAATTTTTTATTAAAGTTACTGAATAACTTTATTATATTCTAAGATCATAAATTTTGAATAACTCAAATTAACAATGAATTTTATAAGATCGAAATAAAAAGTTTTTGACTAATTTAATTGAAATAAATATTTCATAAAGTGACATTTTTAGGGTTGTTAACAATCTGATTTCAAGCCGAGCTGATATCGGCTTTGAAAAAAATCGATTCAAAATTTTGGCCAGTAGCTGGGCTCGTTTATTTAAATCCATTCTCAAATTGAGCCAAAAACTCAAATCGATATTCGAGCGATCAACTATCTTCGAATCAAACTCTTTAAAATCACAAATTTAACTCATTAGGTTTGTTAACGATTCGATTTAAAAAAATTGATTTGAATTCTGACTCGTAACTCAACATGTTTATTTTGATTCGATCCCCCGAACTAAAATTCGAGTCAATTTTTTACATGATTAACGATATTCGGGCTAAATTCACATCAAAAGCCACTTTAAAAGTTGTTTGGGAATCAGCAAAAAAGGAGGGTATATATGGTGGGCGATGCATTAAGCATTTCATACTAGTGGAAGAAAAGAACCGAATTATTAAAATATGTTGGGTGTGCTAAT
>NW_018164578.1:1244639-1246828 GCF_001263595.1 Phalaenopsis equestris
GAACCGAATTATTAAAATATGTTGGGTGTGCTAATAATTTTTTTAATTGTTTGTATACGAAATATATTTTAAAAAATGCGGTCCATGGCCATGGTGGAAGAGTTATTTAGACGAAAAATAATTGTCATGGGCCACTTAATTATTATTATTTTTTATTTTCTTACGGGAAGAATAAAAGCATCTTTTAGGCTTGAGCTTATTTAATGGAAAAAAATCCAGAAAGAGTTGCATACAAATCACTTAATTCCAATGTATTTGCAAATTCAACCTCTAAACCTTAATTTGTGCAAATACATAAGAATTGAATGGTATGTTTAGAACTGATTTATTTTCTGGAGAAGTGAAAGGGATGAAAATGATGCAAATACTAAAATATTTAGCGTGGGCTCATTTGTAACACAGATATTTTCTCTCACGTGAGAAGATTTAAGTTCGTGGTCAACGGTGTTTGACCGACGGACTAATTCAATGAACAACCAAAACTAATTCTAGGGGTTTGCAATAAATGATTTTAAACTCAAAAATTTTTTGTGCTTACAACTCCTTTATTTATTAGAATAATAATATCTGATGACATGATTGCATAGTGTATCTTATGACAGAGTCGTGTTTCCTCTTGTGGCTTAGTTAGTCTGATAAAACTCTCGATAATTGATTGTTGAGACAAGTCGAAGAGATGATTAGATGTTGAGCTTGTTAAGGGTGAGGGGGTCATGAATATGATCTAAATTGGTTAGGTGAATTCAAAGTTTTGTTTTCAAGTTTTTGGTTGAAAGGTAGCGCCAGATTAACTTGTGTCAAATTGTAGTAACTAAGATCAGAGCTTTTTGTTTAGGCAAAATTTTGAGCTTGTGATTAGTTAATTACTAGGCTATTCTAATATATTGTGAGTTGTCAAGGAAATTGATATATAAATGAGTTGTCGGATCATCTTTTTAGTATGTGTCAAGCTGATGATGAACTCTTAATCCCAATTGCTGGTAGTGGAAATAATGTTAGTGAACGTTATGATCTTAGCATTGTACGAGAATTCAACATATACTCAGATAATATTATTGACATGTACATAAACCAGAGGTTTTTATGTGGAGAAAATCTAAAATAGGAAAAAAAACATGGTCCAACCTAGTTAAAAAGAATATATTTGTCCGTATGCAGGACTGGTTGCACATGATTGGGAGTGGTTGCAATTGTTGAGACTTCATCGTACCGTCTTCGAAGTACATCACAACATGGTGTTCGGGATGATGCCCTGCCTCATAGTATGCTCCATTGCTTTGTGATGTTGGCTGCTACTCTACCCAGTGTTTTGTTACTCCGCACTGCACTACTTCACACAACGCTTCTTTACCGCACAACATTGGTTGTTGTTCTGCTTGGTGCTTCATTACTCTGCAGTGCTGGTCATTGTTCAACGATCTGCTTCATTACTCTGCAAGGGGTAAACGATGGTGGTTGATGACAACCAGTGAGCAGTGTTCGATAGTGGTTGGCAATCAGTGGGCGGCGGGAGGTGTTCACCTGATATTTGGTGTAGAACATTAGACTTCAGCTCTTTCTTCCCCAAATTCTCTTCCAAGCTCAGGTCATAGTCTTCTTTCATGAAGAAGGTAGAGCTCCATTTTTAGAGTCTATGAGAGATCTTCTGGCAAATAAAAAAAGAAATCAGAGCACTTCATCATACAACCCAGAAAGATCCACTTGATCAAACAACTTTCTACTGACATTTGAGTGTCTTAACAGTGTCAAAACTAAGTGATCTTGGGCTTGTTGGATTTGCTTCATCTAGATGCTCGATTTGATTATAAGATTGTCAGATTTGAGAGCTCTTTCGTTTTTCAAATAGGCACCAAAAGCTTCCAAAAAAAAGTTTAACGACTTAATTTAAGCTTGATTTCATTCAGATTGGACCAACTTTGGTGTCATTGTGTTCGTATCATCGAGTCGATCAATTTGATTGAAAGTTTTCTAAAATCGGAGTTCTGGGTATTTTTTAATTGAGTTTGAATGTTTCCTGCTCATAAAATTATTTCGAGATTCGTGTCATGACCATGCCTAGAGATTTATGCAGGATGATGAAAATTTATTGATCGTGTATTAGTTGCCCTTCTATTTTTAGGTAAGACAAATTTCATCGTTCGAAATTATCATAGACCAAAAATTATATATATATATCTTTAAGAGTTGTT
>NW_018164578.1:1246895-1253138 GCF_001263595.1 Phalaenopsis equestris
TATATATATAATAATAATAGTAATAATAATAATAATTCCCTATTTTGTTGGTGAGGGACTCTTGCTTTAAAAGTCTGCACCGCATTCGAATGAGTTCCTTTTCATAAAAGAGATAGAAATTTATTTATAGAATCTATCAAAGGCCTCTCAATAAATAGAAAAAATATTACATCAGTGCTACGCACTTAGAATTAACGTGCGTAGCCAATGAAATCACGCCACAACACCTTGCGCGACAGAGAAAAAAAAAACGGCGCTGTAACACGGGGAGTATTCCCCCTTGTGTTATTCATGTGTTATTGCTTGTTATTCATGTGTTATTAATTTGTTATTGTGTAATTATAGCACCAAGAATATTCTCAGGTCACAATAACACATGAATAGCACACAATAACACTTGAACAACACGGGGAATATTCTCGATAGAGAAAAAAATTGCGCAGTAACACGGAGGAATATTCTCCCCCGTGTTATTCATGTGTTATTGCGTGTTATTGATGTGCTATTCATATATTATTGATGTGTTATTGTATTTTATAACACCAGGAATATTCCCGGGACACAATAACACATGAATAACACACAATAACACATGAATAACACGGAAGGGAATATTCCCCATGGTACTGCGCCGTTTTTTTTCCTCTGTCGTGCGGGGTGTCGTGACGTGATTTCATTGGCTACGCACATTACTCTACGTGCGTATTACTGACGTAATATTTTTTCCAATAAATAAAATAAGAATCATGGTCACACCATCAAATAAACCAACGAGAATCCATTGATCGGACGACATTCTACGAATATTTGAGTGCCTTAACAGTCTCAAAATTAAGTAATCTAAGGCTTGTTAAATTAGTCTCACAATGGCTCATTAAATTCAAATATGTTTTAAGAACATTATTTTATCGGAATATTTACATAATAATGTATTTACTCACCTCACACCTAAACTTCAATTTTTACTAGCGTATGTAAATTCCACTTTTCTATAATGACCGGGGCACCCACAAGTTTGTGTTAATAATATTCGCAAATTGATCAATTATTGTTAATTCAATATATTCGAAAAGAACTAATATTTTAAGTTAAAATCATTGTTTTCTCATGTTTGCTTACTATTGTTCGCCGAAATGATCACTTTTATGTTGTTTCGTAGGAAATCCCATTAAATTGTTGGGGCATTAACAGACATACCAACCAATTTTTATGTATTTACATATCTACCACCCAAATATTAATTTTTACCATTTTTTTTTATCGCTTAAAAGAATTCCCTAACTTTCAAAAGTGCAATACCCATTTCCATGCATAGGTATTGTAGCATGTAAAACATTTTACCATTTTTTGTATCGCTTAAAAGCATCCCCTAACTTTAAAAAGTGTAATAACCATTTCCATGCATAGGTATTGTAGCATGTAAAACAAAAATTAAATTTTAGGGGTTAGATATCTAAATATATAGGACATGAGAGGAATATATGTAAATCTTCCTAAAATAGCCGGCCCAGGTATTCTTATTCAATAACAAATCATACGTTTGGATTGGGCCTTATAGACGGGCCTTTTTTTATTTACAACGTAGGCATTTACATACAAACCACACAATTCTTATGTATTTACATTTCTAACCACCAAACATTCATTATTTACATATATACCACAAATTTTCAAGAACGCATCAACAATATCACCATTTTATATATTTAAAATTGAAATAGACATTGTCAACCATAATTTTATGACACCAATATATTGTGTGTGTAAATATAAAAACATTGAGTGTATGTAAATACATAAGAATTGCGTGGTGTTTTTGTAAAAAAGAAAATGCTTTTCCAAATTTTTATTGTGCTGAGTTTTAACACGCTGCAAACCAAAAAAAAAAAAAAAAGAAAATGCTATTACAAGTGCAAGTACCTCTTCTTATACAGAATTATAAGATTAAGGTGTTATAAATGTAATTATCAAATTTTAGGTGTTAAATATTTAAAAATATAGCAATATGTGGTATTATATAAATTTAGAAGTGTCGGTTGAACATAGAGACCGAAGAAAAGAGCAGCAGGAGTTGTGATCCACGTAAGCCATAATTGGTCAAATAAACTGTAGTGGTCGTATGGAATAACAAACATAAGTTGCAGAGGTCAAAATTAGGAGCCGCATGTGGTGTGATAGTGTCTATAGGCAACAGATGCCTCAGTTAGGAGTTGCATTAGTTGTGATAACACATGTAGGTCATAGAGATCGAATTTGAGAGCTGCATGTGTTGAGCTAATGTCAATAGGCTACAGGGGGGGTTGCGAGTTGTATGAGCTGAGATAATATCTGTAGGACAAATAGGTAAAAGTTGAACTTCGCATGAGCTGAGATAATATTCGTAGCCTATAGAGACTAGAGTTGGGTGTCACATGAGTTGAGATAACTTCCATAGGCTGTAGAAGCCGGAATTGGAAGCTGCAAAACCATAGATAACATTTGTAGGCCGCATATGCTAGAGTTAGGAGTTGTATGGGTTGAGGTAATGTGTGCAAGCAGCATTAGCCGAAGTTAGGAGCCGCATGAAATGAGATGACGTTCTTAGGCTATAAAGGTTGGAGTTGAGAGTCGCACGAGTTGAGATAATGTTTGTAGGCTACAGAGGTCAGAGTTGAGAGTTGCATAAGCTGAGATAACGTTTGTAGGTCGTTGAGGCCGGAGTTTGGAGCTGCATGAGCTATGAGTCGCGTAGTTCATAGTTGGCTACCTAAGCCATAGAAGGAAGCTGTAAATAGAGAACTTTAGAAGTTTGGAGAAGGACGTCATATTTTGTGTAGGATGGTTGTAAGCAATCATTGCAAGGCGTGTCGTTACATCGTCTTAGAGATACATAATGGCACAATTTTTAAGATATGTTATTACATCGTATGTGAGACGCGTCATTACACAATATACATGGTACATTGTTGCATCATTTTCCAAATTCATCATTACATCGTCTTCAGTGTGCATCATTACCACCGTCTACAGGGTGCGTCGTTGCACTGTTCCGTAGAGTCTCTCTTTACTTTGCAACGTACACAGAGATTCTATAACACACATCATGATCCTTCAAGGGGCTTTGCTACAACGAGTGAGGGGAGGCAAACAGTGGTTGATGACGACCGACAAGCGGTGGTCAACTGTGGTCGGCTGTTGTAGAAGCGGGTAGCGTTTGCTGGACTTTCGGGGTAGAACACAGGGCCTCAGGTCCCTCTCCTCCAAACCCTGAGCTTTCTCTTGTTCAACGACTAGGTCCTCCCCTTTCATAAATGAGGTATGCCTTTATTTATAGAAGTTGGGAGAAGCCCGTCTGCAAAAAAGAAATGAATCAAGTTTACTCGATCAGACGATCCAGAGAGTTTACCTCAAGCAGACGATATATTGCAAACATTTGAGTGTCTTAACGATATCAGAATTGGGTGGTCTTGGGCTCGTTGGATTCGTCTCATCGGGATGCTCAATTTGACTATAACCTTCTCAAATTTGAAATTTATTTGACCTTCCAACTGGGTACTACAAGCTTCCAAAAATAACTGAACAATTCGATCTGGACTTAATTTGACTTGGATTGAACAAACATTGACATCATTGTGTTGTTCTCATCGAGCCACTTCGTATGACAATACGTTTGTTGAAATCAGATTATGGATGTTTTTTAATTAGAGCTTGCACGCTTCTTACGCAAAAAAATATTCAAAGATCGATGCTGTACAACACCTAAATTCCTTACCAATCTCACTAGTTGGTTAATTTAGTTATTAATTATCGATCCCCACCCTGGTTAGCCTTACTGTAATCTCTTTTATCTCAACTATTTTCTCGGCTTTCAGCTACCACTACCAGTCCAGCTCTACAAATTTTTCTTTGCAGCAACGCTTCCCAAGCTATAAAAATTCAAATTTTGAAAGATTCACATCCATACCACTCAATTTTCATTTTTTATGTATTTACATATCTATTTCTTAACCATCAAATGCTTATATATTGAAAAGATATATATCATTTTTAAAATTTAAATTAGTCGCATTTTTTATGTGATATGAAAATTATGTGTGATATAACTGTAAAAAAATAGAACTTAGATTTTAGATAAAAAAAATACATAAAAATTGGGTGGTATATATGTAAAAGTCCCTAAAAAATCTGATCGCATAGCAACAGCCGCAGAACAAATCATATTATACAAAATGAACATGCCATCCCCTCAGTAATCCCCCAGTCACAAAAGAGTAATTAATTAACCAATAACCAGTCAATCAGACAGCACTCAAAGACACCACATTTATAAACTGAGGAAGGGAACAGACATGCCAGCACTCAAAGACCACATTTATAAACTGAGGAAGGGAACAGACATGCGCGTTCGACCAAATGCCGCAGTCACAATCCCAGCGCGCCAAGCGGCGTCTTGCCCTGCCCCGCCTCGAAGTAGAATGTAAGCATCGCGAGCATCGCAATTCTACCGTTCGACCAAATGCTAGAGTCACAATCCCAGAGCGCCAAGCGGCGTCTTGCCCTGCCCCGCCTCAAAGTAGAATGTAAGCATCGCGAGCATCGCAATTCTAGCATGTTTAATCTCCGCAAGCTTGAGCCGCTCGAGCTTCTCGGCGTCGGGAACGTAGACGCCATTCTTGAGGGTGCCGGCGAAGCCGAGCGGATCAAAGAACTTGCCGCCGGGGTAGCCCTGTTCTCCAGTAGCGTTGGCGAAGTTCTCAGCGGAGCGAGACCAAGGGGTGGCCCAGTCGACGGATTGGGAGTCGGGGTTGAAGTAGTCGACCCAGCGCTTGCTTTCGACCCAGCCCATGAGGAGGAGTTGGGTGCCGAGGAGGGAGCCGAAGGAGAAGGGGGAGATGGCGCCGGGAGCGGCGCCGGCTTCGTACCAGGGGATGCCGCTCCAGGCTTGGCCGACGAGGATGCCGACGACGGCAACCATGGCCCAGCGGCCGTGGATTAGCTCAGCCTCGCGGTACCATTTTAGGAAGGCGGGGTTCTTGCCGAGGCCTAATGGATCGAAGCCGTAGTCACCCGGAAGACTGCCGAAGGTAAATAATCATATATAAGCGCATTTTCACAAGTAGGAGGAACTGATACATATGACACAATTCATTTGGATTTATATTTTTTCACACAGTTCATTTTGAATTATATTATTATTATTATTATATAATTTAAACTATATTTAAATAATTTTAGTATTTATCATATGATTTGGTCCGACTCTAGTTTAACATTAAACTTTAAACCTCTTCTTCCAGTTTGATATCCGGCCCGCTTTTCACGTCACTAGATTTGATTGTTATGAACGATTGATTAGACGTTAGATATGTAAATACATGAAAATTGTATGTGAATGTGATGTATGTAAATATAAAAGTTTGGGTGTTGGATATGTAAATACCTAAGAATTGCATAGTATAAAAGTAAATGTCGTCTAAAAATAGCATGAGCACTTTGTTCTTCATTGATATTTTTTTCTCAAATTTTGTGAGTAATACCAAAAATTATAAAATTATCTTTAAGGCTGACATACCTCTTTCACATTAGTGCAAAAACACATTTTTTGCCACATAAGAAAATACACTCACACAATTTCCCCGCAATCAAAACAAGTTGGTGAAGATCAATTTCCTTTTCTCTTGATTTAATCCCTTCTGACAATTTGAAACTAAACAAAGCCAAAAACATGAGAGGAGAGTTTATAAACTTTCGATCGCATATACTAACGAGTGTTTGGCTGCAAGTAGGACTTAATATTATCAGGATTTAGTAAATTCGAATTTTAAATTGAATAGAAAGCAAAATTCAAGACCTTAAATCCGAAAATTCATAAATTCAGAGAACTATATTTTAGCATTTGATTGGATTCACTAAATGAGGTGATAACTCCGGTTAAAAAACACGGTCAAACACACTCTAAGAGAGAATTATTGCATCAGGAGTCCTGATACAATTTTGCATCTAAACTTGACCATAATGCACAATTCATCATTCGCTCCATCTATTAAACCCAAAATTTCAAAGCTAAGAAAAGTACTAAATTAATTACATTACCATCACAAAGAAAAAAAAACCAATAAAATTAATGCAAAAAAAAAATGGAGAAAATCAAGAGCTTACGATCCATCAAGCCACTCAGGGTCGACGAGATTGCCTCCAAACCTCACCCCCGGAAGCCAAGACTTTTTCGCAGCGGCGGCCGCGACGAAGACAAACCCCCCCGGG
>NW_018164578.1:1259370-1260195 GCF_001263595.1 Phalaenopsis equestris
ATCAGAGAATTGATTGCTTCTGGTGAGATACTGTTGCAGAAGATTAATACTAATGAGAATGCAACTGATATGTTGACCAAACCAGTTACTATCAACAAATTCTTGCATTGCTTGAACTTGTTGAATGTTTGCAGTTGCTAGAGAAGCTTGGTGGCTCAACCCACAGTGGTGCGGGTGTAACTCCCAGGTATATTTTCTCCTAAGGGGTTGTATATTCGCCAAGGTGGAGATTTGTTATGGTATGACTCATATACCATATAGGGACAAACACTAGAATGAAGCGGAGCGGAGCGGAAGAATCTGTCCAAATCGGGAAGTTGCGTTATGTGGGTTGAGGGTGCGAGGGCAACGCCTCGCGGCACTGTACAAGAGTAATGTTGTAATTACATATTGTGCTTAGAATTTACTCCTAGGGTTATAAATAGACATGTTAGTAACCCCAGGAGGTATCTCTAATTTATGTAATCTTTTTTATGAATATTGAAAAGAATTTGCCGCTCTGCTCCCGAGAACGTAGGCATCTTTGCCGAACCTCGTTAAATCTTGGTGTTCTTCTGGATTTGCGTCGATTTCTGTTTTTCTTCGCCCTAATTACTTAACATCTTCTCCATTCCACCTTTCATCCAATGATATTATCTTAAATATAAAACATAATGCAAAAAAAAAATCAAATATACTGAGTATTTTTATGTTTGGGCAAAACTATTGCAATGTCCATCTTGGACATAAACAAATATCATGTGATGCACGAACTTCTTCTCCTATTTTTTATTGGTTTTCTTTACTTTTCCTTTATATACATTATTGCTCTCATATGAATACTTT
>NW_018164578.1:1260295-1261264 GCF_001263595.1 Phalaenopsis equestris
AATTTAAACTATATTTAAATAATTTTAGTATTTATCATATGATTTGGTCCGACTCTAGTTTAACATTAAACTTTAAACCTCTTCTTCCAGTTTGATATCCGGCCCGCTTTTCACGTCACTAGATTTGATTGTTATGAACGATTGATTAGACGTTAGATATGTAAATACATGAAAATTGTATGTGAATGTGATGTATGTAAATATAAAAGTTTGGGTGTTGGATATGTAAATACCTATGAATTGCATAGTATAAAAGTAAATGTCGTCTAAAAATAGCATGAGCACTTTGTTCTTCATTGATATTTTTTTCTCAAATTTTGTGAGTAATACCAAAAATTATAAAATTATCTTCAAGGCTGACATACCTCTTTCACATTAGTGCAAAAACACATTTTTTGCCACATAAGAAAATACACTCACACAATTTCCCCGCAATCAAAACAAGTTGGTGAAGATCAATTTCCTTTTCTCTTGATTTAATCCCTTCTGACAATTTGAAACTAAACAAAGCCAAAAACATGAGAGGAGAGTTTATAAACTTTCGATCGCATATACTAACGAGTGTTTGGCTGCAAGTAGGACTTAATATTATCAGGATTTAGTAAATTCGAATTTTAAATTGAATAGAAAGCAAAATTCAAGACCTTAAATCCGAAAATTCATAAATTCAGAGAACTATATTTTAGCATTTGATTGGATTCACTAAATGAGGTGATAACTCCGGTTAAAAAACACGGTCAAACACACTCTAAGAGAGAATTATTGCATCAGGAGTCCTGATACAATTTTGCATCTAAACTTGACCATAATGCACAATTCATCATTCGCTCCATCTATTAAACCCAAAATTTCAAAGCTAAGAAAAGTACTAAATTAATTACATTACCATCACAAAGAAAAAAAAACCAATAAAATTAATGCAAAAAAAAAATGGAGAAAATCAAGAGCTTACGATCCATCAAGCAACTC
>NW_018164578.1:1261398-1266640 GCF_001263595.1 Phalaenopsis equestris
GACCCGGGGGGAGGGCAGTGGAGGCAGCCATGGCTGTGAGCTCGCTATAGCTAGCTTGTTTCTTGTAGCTTATCTTCGCGTAAGGGAGGCGTGTGGTGTTGTGGATATATCTGAGATGTGTGGCTGTTGCGAGAGTTGGCACGTCACAAAATCTTGAAGGAAATCTGTGAGTTGGAGGAGGATAGATTGCTGGCCAATAGGAAGGGTTCCTCCATCCACTTCTTTGGATGCTTTGCCTGACACGTGGACCTGATGCTTTGGTATATTTTGGGATGAGAGATGTTCTTGGGTTCGTTCTATTGGGCTGTGCTCATATGGTGTAGCGTTATAGACGTGTGAGTATGTGTATGTGTATGTGAATGTGCAAGTATACATATGCATGTTTATATATATATATATTTATTAGATAAATTTAGATACTACTTCTAAGTTTATTGCATGAAATAGTATATTTCACTTTTTGGTAATAGTATCGTTTTTTATGTTATATTAAAGATATGAGTGCTTTATGTGCGAAGACGAAAGTTTAGGTGTGAGAAATGTATGCTATGCATGTAAATGCCTCTATTAATTATTGTTAAATTGAATGTTGGATGAAATTTTGGTAAGAATGGGCCTTGTAATGAAATATTAGGATTTTGAGACTTATTTGATAACAAATTTGATAAGAGCATCGTGAGTTTTTGTTAGCTTAGGTGGTGTAAATTTTGATTAGATACTTATTAGCGCGACTCCACCATCTTCAACCATCATTATTCTAAGTAGTCCCAAAGGAGGAGTGCATAAAATATTACCAATTTGGTTACTAAAGATATGTTTCTAGAACCTTCTTCTTCTCCTATATATACTCCCTGTTATTTACTACAAGGGTTAATGAAAAGTTCAATGGCATCACTTATCTTTTATGCTCTATTATTAGTTAGTCTTTCTCATTCTATTTTCAATACTGAGTTAAATTTATGTTACTATATAACACATTGTTTTGTATTATTAAAAATTCTCAACAAATCGTAAAATATCACTTTTAAAGGGATTAATAAGATTTATTTTTACATGATAAAATAATTATTTTAAAAAATAAATTACCTTGTACTTTACAATTGGGGTGTTTATTTTTTGTTTAAAACTGAAAAATCAAATCGAACTAATATTTTTGAACAATTTGATTTGATTTTGAAATTACATGTTCGCCTGTTTTCCAATTTTTGGATCAATTTGAGAATCACAATTTTGAATAATACGAAAAAATCAATTAAATAATAATAAATTAAGACACATGTTGCAATTTGCATTTTTTATTTTATTTGTCTTATGTTATGGTATGACTCATATACCATATAGGGACAAACGCTAGAATGAAGCGGAGCGGAGCGAAGTGGAAGAATCTGTCAAAATCGGGAAGTTGCGTTATGTGGGTTGGGGGTGCGAGGGCAACACCTCGTGGTACGGTACAGGGGTAATGTTATAGTTACATTGTACTTAGGCATGACTCCTGGGGTTATAAATAGGCTTGTTAGTAACCCAGGAGGTATTCCTGATTGCTGTAATCTCTTATTTGAATATTGAAAAGAATTCGCCGCTCTGCTCCCAAGGACGCAGACATCTTTGCCGAACCTCGTTAAATCTTGGTGTTCTTCTGGATTTGCGTCAATTTTTGTTTTTCTTCGCCCTAATTACTCAACAAGTGGTATCAGAGCGAGGTTGGAGGGCATAGAATTTTCCGGCGTAGAAAGAAAGAAGATTTGAAGAAAATTTGGTGGCTAGGTTTCAAGGATGATTCGGGCTTCTGTGAATTCTGGGAGTTTGGCGAAGCTTCGGAAGAGTCGGCGCAGGAATAACAATGACAGAGGAGTTCGCGATCTTGGATGGTTCGGAGATGAAGGGCTTGCGACAGTTCCAGTAGATCACGAGATTAGGCGGGAGACACAAGCTGTTTGCGCGGGAGTTTCTATTCACGATACGCTGGGGACGGAGTGCAGCATAGAGGAATCTGGAAGAATATTATCCTAAATTTCCTTCGGAAGAGTTTCCTTTGTTTCGGTTTAATTAAAGAAAATATTGAATTTCTTTTGGAGGAATTTCCTTTGTTGCGCTTTAATTAAAGAAAATATTTAGTTAATGAAACTTAATTAACATTTTTATTGCTGGAGGTTGCGGAGAAGGAAATTAGAAGTTCTGATTTTATTTCTTTATGGGGAAAAGGAAAGTTTTTGAACTTCAATTAATTAAGGAAAATATTTTAATTAACGAGGACTTGATTAAGGAAGCTTAATTAAGAAAACATTTCAATCTTTTCTTTTCGAAAAAAAAATTGTTGCCTTTGTGAAAAACTTAATTAAGGGAAATTTTCAATCTTTTTGAGAAAGATTCAGAGCAAGTAATTGCAAAAGAATTTGCAGAATAATTTGTTGCAGGATCATTTTCGAATGACATTTTCTGGTGCAAAATTCGAGGTGGTGAAGTTCGATGAAACTGGTAACTTCGGATTATGACAAACAAGAGTAAAAGATCTGTTGGTTCAATAGGGAATCTCTTAAGCTTTGCGTGTAGCAAAACCAGATGTCATGGAAGATGGATATTGGGAAGAATTGCAACAACGAGCGGCGACAACTATATGCCTATGCCTGACAGATGAAGTTATGTATCACGTGATGAATCTAAAATCTACAGGAGAGATATGAAAGAAATTGAAAACTCGGTTTATGACTAAATCTCTGACGAATAAATTATATCTGAAGCAAAAGTTGTATGGGCTAAAGATGCAAGAAGGTTCTGATCTGGCGTAGCATGTTAATGGTTTCAATCAAATAATCACATATTTATCACGGCTTGATGTGACTATTGAGGATGAAGATCGAACAATGATTTTGTTGTGTTTATTGTATCTTCTTCCTGTGAACACTTGGTTACTACTCTTACATATAGGAAAGAAATTATCAAAGTTGATGAGATTACTGCAACATTGTTGGCTCACAACCAGCGGAAGTAAAATGCAGGGGAAAGCTCTCATGGCGACAATTTATATGTTAAGGGTAAGCAGGATCATGGAAGGAAGAAAGAGAATGAGGGTTCTATAAGGCAAAATTCCAGATCCAAGTCGAAAGGCAAAAAGACAATTCATTGCTATAATTGCAAGGAGCCAGGTCATAGGAAGAAAGATTGTCCAAAGCTGAAGAAGCAGACTTGGGAGAAAGGTGATGCATCATTGAAGTCTGTAAATGCTGTGCAAAGTGACAATTCATATTGCAGTGATGGCGATATGTTTTCAGTTTCATCAACTCAGTTTACGGATGCATGAATTCTTGATTCAGGATGCTCTTATCACATAACACCTAACAGAGAGTGGTTTACTTCATACAGGTCTGACTTAGTTTATCTAGATGATGATAGATGCTTCAATATTGTTGGTATTAGAGAAGTCAGGATTATGATGTACGATGACACAGTTAGAACGTTATGTGATGTCAAAGATATTCCAAATCTGAAGAAGAATATGATTTCCTTGGGCACTTTACATAGAAATGGTTTCATTCCTAAGATAGATGAGGATAGGGAAATCATTAGGATTGTTAAGGGTGCACTGACGGTGATTAAAGGAAAGTTAACTGCAGGCAATATCTACAAACTGTTGGGGAGTACAGCTGTAGGTGGAGTTTATTCTGTGGAGTCAGATGATAGTACAAAGCTATGACATATGGGTCTAGGTCATCTCAGTGAACGTGGGATGACAGAGTTGCATAGAAGAAACCTGTTTCATGGTGTTAAAAGCTGCAAATTCAATATTTGTAAGTTTTGTGTTCTTAGAAAACAGACTAGAGACAGTTTTATGAATGGAAAACATAAAACTAAGGGATTCTTGATTATGTGCATTCTAATGTATGAGGCTCTACCAGGAAATTATCATTAGGAGGATCTCAGTATTTTGTTACCTTTAATGATGATTTCTCCAGGAAAGTTTGGGTGTATTTCTTGAAGCAAAAATTTAAAGTCTTCTCTAAATTCAAGCTGTGGAAAGCTGAGGTGGAGAACCAAACTGACAGAAAGATCAAGTATTTGAGATCCGATAATGACACAAAGTACACAGATTCGCAGTTTCAGAAGTTCTGCGAGGAGCATAGAATCAGAGGCATTTTTCAGAGCGCAAGACACCACAGCAGAATGGTGTGCTAGAAAGGATGATTATGTTCTTAACTAAAAGGGAAAGATGCTTGAAACTTAATGCATGGCTTCCTAAGAGTTTTTGGGCAGAGGCTGTGAATATGACATGTTATCTCATCAATAGATCACCTCGGGCATCATTGGGTTGCAAGGTCACAGAAGAGGTATGAACATGTAATTCAGTTAATTTTAATCATTTAAGAATTTTTGGTTATTCTGCTTATGTGCATGTACTTGGAAATGAAATAACAAAACTTGATGCAAAATCTAAGAAGTGCATTTTTCTGGGCTATAAGAAAGGTGTGAAATGATACAAGTTTTAGAATCCGATAGCAAAGAAGATGGTAATCAACAAAGATGCAGTATTTTATGAACAATCCATGTTACAGCAGAATCAAGACAAGGAGCAAGGGAAAAATTCCTGTTCAGATGCAGTGCAGATGGATTTAGAACAACCCAATGAGAGAGTTGAATGTTCAAATCCAACACCTGGTGATTCCATTCCAGATGAACTGCAGAATTATAATTTAGCCAGAGACAGACAGATAAAGACCAATATAAGACCTCCTAGCATATTGGGTTATGAAGACTTGGTCTCTTGTGCACTTCTCATCAGCAACGATGAACCAACCACTTTTCAAGGAGCTATCACTATCCAGGAGAAAGAAAAATGGATGAGTGCAATGGTTGAGGAGATGGAGTCTTTGCAGAAAAATCGCACATAGGAGCTATTTCAGCTTCCTGAGGGAAAGAAGACTATTGGTTGCAAGTGGGTGTACCAAAAAAAAACCCAGCAGTATCAGAAAAGAAAGGGAAAAGTTCAAGGCTCGACTGGTTGAAAAGAGATTTTCACAGCATAAGGAGATAAATTATGATGAAATCTTTTCTCATGTGGTCAGACATACTTCAATCAGGGTAGTGCTTGCATTAATAGCCATTTGGGATTTGTATTTTGAATAGATGGATGTTAAAATTGCTTTCTTGCATGGTGGTCTGGCGGAGCATATTTACATGAAGCAGACAAAAGGGTAAACTTGAGCAAGAGCATTTGATTTGCAGGTTAAAGAAATCGTTGTATGGGTTG
>NW_018164578.1:1266740-1349704 GCF_001263595.1 Phalaenopsis equestris
CTTTATATACATTATTGCTCTCATATGAATACTTTGCTAAGCACACCTCACCCAGCCACACCATCCCCAGCTCCCTCCAACGCTGCGTTTCTTATTGCGGATAAGGCTTTGCTTTACTTTCATAGAATATATTAAAATTAAGTAGTACTTGATACATTTTCATGTACATATGGAGTACATATCCTTCTTTTTACTTACAAAACTTATCACATTTGATTTATAATATGTTTAGCTTAAATGCAACCATTTGTAAAAAAATATTTAATAAGCTGTATTTTTATTCTTTTTGAAATTGTTATGAGCATCATAAATACTTTTAATTTCACAAAAGTGGAACAACAGCTTTTATAATTAGAAAACTCTACATATCATTATAAAAAATTGTTTCTAATTATAGGAATTTTTTTAGATCCTTTAATATTTCATATAATAGTTGAATTGAAAAATGTAACATATTAAGTACAATAGTTGAGATTGTAATATAATAGTATTATTAATGAACAAAGGAGTAACATAGTAACTATATACACCAACGATGTCAGCATGGATTTCCAAGCAATCTAACAGCCCAGACGGTGGCCAGACGATTGATGCATCCTATCGCCCTACAACCAACCACGTGATCAAGTATCGACCGACAGAACTATGACGAAAGATTTGAATGACACACCATGTTTGCGATCTTGGCTGACCAGAGCGTTGGTGGGAACCTTTGATCGAGGCCAATCGATCGTCCCACTTTTACTGTGACGGATGATTTCACCACTCAACCGGACACCTCGGCCGAGCAATACAAGACATGATAGCCACTCAGCTGTTAGCGCTGGAGCTCAATAGGACCGCTCCCGCTAGGTCGCGCCTGCTTCCCGCTCCCATTTTCGCGAAACGGTGCCAACTCTCGCTCCCACTCTCCCGATCGCGAAAGGTCTAGACCGCGACCTGCGGTTTCGCGATAACTGCTGTTCCCGCCGCTCCATGGTCCCGATTCGCGAAGAGTTGCGTCTCACTATTGTCGCGAACCGTTCCCACCTCCCGTCTCCTTTAAGTTGCAAACAAAAGATAAGAAAGTTTTGAAATCGCGATTTTTGTGTTTCTTCTTCTGGTTTCCTCAGGATAGAGGAAGAGTTCTTTGAGCTTTCACGGGACAGTGGAAGAGAAGTGCAAGCAAAAAGTTGTTCCTTGGCTTCTTCTTGGTGGCTTGTGACAGAAGAGAAATTGATTTTATTTCTCTTGCAAGCAAGTTTATCTTCTTCGGTGTATTCTTCGGTGTATCTCGGTGTAGAATTTCTTTGGTGCATCTCGGTGTAAAGAGAGAAGAAAAGAGAAAGAAGAAGAGAGAGCAACGAAGTGAGAGATTCCTCTTGTAAGTCAATGTGATCAACTGATGTAAATTCCTCAAGTAGTAAAATACTCTACAACTCCGTGGACATAGGCAATTTGCCGAACCATGTAAATCTGTGTTCTGCTGTGGTGTTACTGTTCTTTTATGGTGTTATTTTTCTTGTTCTATTTTTCAGTTCGTCGATCGTTCACCTATTTGATTTATATATATACCACATCAACTGATATATATCTTGATCTCAACGCAACATCAGCCGGTCGCCTTAATCGACATAATTCAGGCAAATCGATCAGAAAATTACAATCATATTAAAAATCAAGTTTTAATACAGATATAATATGAAATATATACAACTGATTTGAATGTCAAATGAATTATGAGTTTTTAACAGTACAAAACACGCCCTTATAAATAGAAAGAAAAAATACAAATGAAGGTGCCTCTCTCGGTTTTTTCTCCACAGTGAATTCTAAGCTTATCTTACTCTCTCTACCTTCTCCGTTTGTTTCTAACTTTTGGGGCGTGTTCACAAAAGACAATTCATAATTCAATAATAATAATTTAAATTCACCAGATTCATCACTCCAATATGAGATAATTTATTTATTGCAACCTTAACCATTACACAAGTTCAAAAAATTTCTCCCAAACAACATAAACACCCACTGGTGCACAAATTTCAAAGGACGACAATCACAATACTCCTCAAAATTGCATGCGAATTCTTTGTTGATCGAAATCACAAGCTCTTCTTCTATGATGATCAATTTCAACAAGAGAAACGAGAAACTCTTACAAATTTCTTCATGAATATTGCAATCCACACCAAGAATAAATTTAAAATAAAAATTTATCTTTCAACTTCCTCCAAGCGACTTTGACTGACCGCAGCCCATAATAGCTTTAGGAAGCTTTCCAAGCTTCTCCACCCCTTCCTCCAAAACAATTCCCATCCCAATGAAGAAATGAGCTTCCAAATGGCAATGAAAAGCCCATACCCCCGGGTTATCAGACCGAAGCCTCAGCGCCGTCCATCCATAAGGGTACACTGCCACAGTATTCTTCTGAATCGGGTCAACCAGATTGTAGCTCTTCAGGTCAAACCGTGGGTCAAATTTACCCAACCCATATCCCAACACCCAAAAATCATGCCCGTGTAAATGCCACGGGTGTGTCTCACTAGTATTATTACTCAGCGTGTTTGCATTTTGTAGTATAATATCCACCGTCGAGTTAAACTCCAACCTATGGATCGAATCACCTAACATTGCGTTTGGGTTTTCTGATACACTGTAGATGTCATAATTTTTATAGTCATAGGTGTCTGGTGCTGGAGTCTGGCTAAAAACCTGTCGCAATTTATCTTTAATCGCTATTAAATAAGGTGTTGTGGGGAAAATAAATGACACATTATTGACGGACCATCTGGTGTAGCCATTGATCTTGTTCTGAGTATTGAGGAGAAGGATGAGTCGGTCTGAGGTGCGTGGTGGAGTCTCGATATAATTTGGGTGTGACTTTATCGACTTACTTTGATTGAATCGATATAATGTGTCGTTCCATAGCGGACCAAGCGGTGGGGAGGTTGGAGGTGGATTTAGTGGATGATTGGGATAATAGTTGAGAATAGCCGTGCCGGTGGGCGTGGCAGGTTTTCGGCTTACAACATTGAGTGCAATCCAATAGTTCCTTGACGGGTCCTGATTTGCCTTCACGATGACTGAATAGGTTTCACCCGAGTAGATATTTAAGTTCTTCACTGTAACCGGATTGACGTAATGACTATCAGATTCGACAATAGTCATATTATGTCCCTGAAAAGATAAATTTTTTACAAAACTTAGGTAAATTATGTGGTGATGGATGTGTGGTCAAATTTATAAACTTGCTTTTTTTGTACGGCTCGTAAATGTTTATTTATTTATTTACTTATTTTGACTTGTAATGAGTGTGCTTTGGATTTTACTTTACTTGAGTTCTACTTTGGTACTTCTTCAAAACTTTGTGTGTATCTTAGCCAATAGCCCAAAGCCTTAGATGCTTATATGCTTAGTAATTATCGATGTTGTGAAAATCTAAAGATTTAAGATTCAATGGTTTAATTGAAATTGAGCCGGAAGTTTAGTGTAATGATATAAAAAATATTAAAATTATTTTAATATAATTTAAATAATAAAATAATGAAATATTGATTCATCAAATAATATTTTAATTTGCTACAATATTGTTGAATGTTTTAAACACTTTTCTAAATAAATAATTGAAGGCATGACATATTTTTGAAATTTAAATATATTATTTCAGATAGTTCGATAAAAATTCAAAGATAAAATTGGACCGGACCCATTCACCGGCTCTCCGGTTCAATCCTGAGTCCGTCTGATTCAATCCCTACTCTTTCCAGAAACAGTTTTAAGTTTGGACTGAATCGACTAAAGGACTGATTTGATCCGATTTTTCAAATCATGGTAATCGAAGACAGAAAGTGATTAGAAGAAAAGTGAGTTGGGGGAAAGAAAGAATGACAGCAATAGAGAAAACAACGGTCTTGATCCCTTATACTTGTTTCTCATTTCAAATTCACTTATAATATAATACCATGCTAATTATGACACTATTAAATGTTCAAAATTTAAATTAAATTCAACTCGGCTAGAATTAGCAATGTAAAAGAATTACCAGCCAATCAAAATAGTCGAACTAAATCATAATAAATTAAATGAAAGTCAAATTCTTATCCCATTCAAAAGAATTCAATACATGAATATAATTGTCTTAACAAAATGTTTTTTGTTAAACAAAAATATCAAGCAAAAAACAACAAACTTTGAAATAATCCGTATTTTCATATAGATGATGTCTTATATATTGTCTATAATAAATTTGGTCCGATATAAGAAAAAATAATTCTTTCGGACGACTGCACATCCAGACAGTCAACCACCAGACGTCACGTCGCCCTCCAATGAGATATATGATGACGTGAAGCCTAATAATTGACCATCCGGACATGCTTCCTGTATAAATAATCTTCGAACAATCTGAAATACGTGGTTTTCGAATCATTTATTTATTCTTTTTCCGAGCAGTTACAGAGTTGGGCTTGTTATTTAACTCAAATTGAGAGTTACAAGCTTTCAAAGTAAAAGGCTTCAAAAGTCAAGAAAAAGTTAATTTTTGATTAATAATACCGTTCCAGATATTTACCTGGCCAGATTTGACCTGCCATTGATGAATATCGTAGTTTTAAGGAGAAATATTAACAACATATTACTACAGTTGACTTTTAAAATTATTAATTAAACCCATTATATTCAGTGAAACTTACATACGTATCACACACTCTTAATTACATATCCAATAACTAAAAAATTACCATTTCAAGTTTTAACACCCAGAAGTTATAAATCTATACATAAAAAGGATGTATTTGACTAAAAAATTAAGGTTATAAGGGTCAAAAGTGTAAATTGTGTAAATTTATTACCTCTATTTCCAAATTCAATGCAGAAAGGGAAGTGACACTTGCGATTCTAAAGAGATAAGTCTTCCCAGAAACCATTGTCAGCACTGAGGGCGAGCATTCAGGATTTGTCATATTACACACATCAGAAGTTCCGGCCAAGGAGCAGTTGTATCGCCCCCTCCCATTAATCAATAGAGACTGCACCAAGTGTTGTTAGATAAAGTATTATTAAATTACTACACCAGCATTTTCTCATGAATAAGAATTTTCGTTATTGTAATATATGAATTTATACTATACTGTAACGCAATTGGCATTATTTGTACCTGTGGCTCGCCAACCCAGCCAAAATTTAATGATAAAAGCCCTGTGGATTGTTCCATTGTGCTTTTATGCCACCAATCATTAAGGATGATGCTTCTATCTTCATCATAGGAATATGGCTCTTTCGTACCTTCAGGAACCAGCACTCTTATTAAGCCATGCAGCCCTGCGGATCGTTGCATCCCGTAATGGGCGTGGTATATGTATGTCCCGGCCTAATCCAAATGATTAATAAACTAATTATATATAAATACACATCAATATTGCAAAAAAAAATTAATTTTGATTGGTAAATTCAGATTTAAGTACCCTATCAACGACAAAACGATAGATAAAAGTTTCTCCTGGTTGGATTGGACATTGCGTTATCCCTTGAGAGCCGTCGCTCCATGGCGTGCCGCGCTTCATTAATAGAGAAATAAGATTACAAATAAATAATTTTTAATACTAATCATAGTGTAATTAAGGACTTAAATTCATCGTCTCTGTATAAGGATTGGAGATACCATGGCCAGATGAACAAATCTTTTTTATGATTGATGCCAAAAACAATAGAAAAGGAGATTAAAATAGCAATTAAGTGATTAATTACCTGGCGAATCCCGTGCCAGTGGATGGCGGTGTTCTCGGTGATTAAGGAGTTGGTGATCTGAACGACGAGCGTGTCGCCCTGCGTGGCGGTGATGGTCGGGCCGGGACTGAGGCCATTGATGGTGATGCCGAGCTTCTTAAAGCAGTCTGGGGATCTGTACTCGTACTTTATCTCCCATTTCAAGTGGTGGACCGTTGCTTCGACGATATTAATGGAGTGGAGCAGACACAGCGAGAAGAAGAAGAGAAGCAGGGTGATTTGATGAGCCTCAATGGCTACATAGCTTGAGATGATAGCCCTCATCTCTCTCTCTCTGAGAAGAAGCTTGGTTTTTTATTTTTGGCTGTAGAACGTACTGATAGAAGATTGAGGTGCATCTGTATATATGGCATCAGTGTGTTTCAACTTTTATGTAGGGGGCTTGGTCTAAGAACAGGTGGCACGCTGGGACAGCAGAGATGAGATAAATTTGCGGTTGTGGAAAATTTTCACAGAAGTATCTTACGCACGAATTTGAGCCGAGCGGCAGAGATTTTTGTCTTTTTAATTCCTCAAATATCATGATTGGTCCGTGAATCAAAGAGAGATAGAGACGAGCAATCATGCTGATCTTTTTCGATCTTCTCGACTAAAATTGTGTATAACTCACCTCTTTTGTACATGAAATGATCTCTCTTTTAATAAAAAAAATTATTAGGTCTGGGTTCCCAATGAATCACCTCCACGTGAAGCTGATAGGAAAAAAAAAATTCATTTTTTTGTGATCCGGCCCAGTAACACAGGGGAATATTCCTCCCGTGTTATTTCGTATTATTTAGGTGTTATTGTGATGATATTGATGTGTTATTGTGTTATTTTAACACCGAAAATATTTCCAGAACACAATAATACATGAATACCACCACAATAACACTTGAATAACACAGAATAACACGAATAACACGGGAGAATATTCCCTTGTGCTAAAACAAAATTTTTTTTAGGTGGTATGATTTTATTGGACTCTGGACGTAGTTCTATGTTCAGAGTTCGGGCGTAATAATTTTTCCTTTTTAATGGGGAAAGAGCACAACATGTTGGCGCTACATTTTTGCCCTTACTTTAATAAGGCATGTACAAGATATTCCAAGTGTTTTATAGGTATGAGTCTATCGCTCGACTGCTCTGACTTGTTCGGCTGGGCTTGTATCGCTTCCACTTGACAGAGCAAATTGGACAAGTTTGGTTTAGTCAGCATTGCCATTTCGTTGAGTTAGTCTAGCCATCGACTGCTAATAATAGACGGGAGAGCTTTCGGACACCCTAGTATGATTGGAGTGTCGATGAGCTAGATTTTTAGTCGAGTTGGGTTCTGATTGGTTTGGATATCCTTTTGTCTAGTTTTTGACTGAATGACTCAGGTTCTAATCATTCGGTTATCTTTCATGTATCAGTCGGATTTGACCTTATTTACTTTGGCTCGAACGACTGCACTCGATCAGATAAATAAAACTCATAATTTTCTATCAGTGGCTCCTTCTTTATTTTCCTCGTATCCTCTTGACTGTAAGTTTAACGTTGTCATATTTTTGATGTGCAATATAAAATTGATCTCTTTTTGCAGTCTAGTTTCTGACTGAATGACTCGGGTTCTAATCATTCGGTTATCTTTCATGACTCAGTCGGATTTGGCCTTATTTACTCTGGCTCGAACGACTGCACTCGATCAGATAAATGGAACTCATAATTTTCTATCAGTGGCTCCTTCTTTATTTTCCTCGTATCCTTGTCATACTTTTGATGTGCAATATAAAATTGATCTCTTTTTGCAAATAATTAATTTTTGGGGCATTTATTTAAATTCTGATAAGATATCCTTTTTTTTCTCTCAAAGAAAGTCAATAGCCCAAAATCCAATTAATTCATGTGCTGCGAGGCTGCAAGGAAGGCGACATTTAATGAGAAGTACGTCCATAATTAATTTTTTTAACAGAGAAATTAAGTACATTTTTATGTTTACTTTAATCATATTTAGTTTTCATTGTTTGATTTTGTCGTTTTTAGTGTTTTTTTAATTCTATAAAACATACAATTAATGATTTCAGAAATTAATGTACTAATACTTTATAGATATATTAAAATAGCATAACTTCAGATATTTTGTCGCATGAAGGTCAAGAAAAAAAGGTTTTCATATATCTAACTAGCGTTATATTATGTTAAAATAAATTTTATGAATATATTTTCTACGAAATTAGTATTTTTAATGCCTATAGAATAAGTATAAAATTGGAAAAAAAAATCACCAATTTTCTTTAAAAATACTCAGTTTTTTAATGATGCGTGCTAAAAAATTTTCGGCGGTAGAGTAATGGATTATAGGCTTAGCGTTGCACGAGGATTCAACACAAATTCAGATGAAAGTGAAACAACTAGTGATGCCACTAAAAGTTTTTACGTGGAAAACCCGTAGAAGTGAAAAACCACGGAGCCTGACCAAGTTATAAAAATCAACTATATGTTGATGATTACAACGACCCCTTGTCCCACAGACGGGAAATAGTTACTGGATTTTCAGATTACAACATTGCCTAACGGTGTCCGGTCAATGATGGTCGGCGATTATCGACGGTGGATGACGGTTAACGATGATTGATGGTGGTCGATGATGGTCGAGGTGGTCGATGATGGTCGAGGTGGTCGATGGAGGTCTGTGGTGGTCACCGACGATCGGTGGTGGTTGACGGATGTCAACGGTAGTCGACGGTAGTCGATGACGGTCAGCTATGGTCGACGGAGGTCGGCGATATCGACAGTGGCCGACGGTGGTCGCTGACAATCGATGGTGGTCGATGATTGTCGATGTTGGACTTGAGCTCTTTCTCAAAGCCTCAAGTTCTCTCTCAAGCCTCCTCTCCCTCATGTGAAGGGTGGAGCTCTATTTATAGTGTTTTGGGTGCAATTAATGCAGAAATATAAACCATTTTGATCGGACGGTCCGGAGAACTTCCCTCGATCAGATGACGTCTGATGGACATATGAGTGCCTTTACAATGTCGGAATCGAGCGATCTTGGGCTCGTTGGGTTTGTCTTGTCGAGACGCTCGATTTGACTATGAACTCGCTAGATTTGACATCTGTTTGACCTTTCAAATGCCTACGAACATCATTCAAGAATGATTTAATGACTTGATCTGGGCTTGATTTGACTCGGATTGGACTAACTTTGATATCATTAGCTCCGTCTCATCGAGTCGGTCAGTTTGACTATAACTTTACTGAAATCTGAGCTCTGGATGACTTTTTATTAAGATTTAAATATTTTTTGCTCAAAATATTGTCTCAAGATTCGTGCCTGATGATAAAAATTTGTGGTGGCGTATCATTAATATATTTACTGAAAATAAATGATATATTTTTTTTATTTCATTCCCGTCGTAACTCGTAAATGCGCATGGTTGAATGTTTCAAGGAATCAGTTTATTTAATAAATTTTGGGTCTGTTTTTCTTTCGTCGCGTAGAAACGTTTTTGCAGTTTAACTTCATTTCTATCTTAATTTATGCGGCTATTTTTTTTTTTTTATATTCAGGGTCTCTCCCTCTCCTTCAATTAGTCATGTAAATAATATAATATATTTCATAGAATTTCAAAATTTTCAGAGAAAGATAATAATTTAGAGAAATAAAAGGTAAGAACAAAATGAGACAGAAAATTAGAAGAAATTTCAAATTTTAGACATGTTTTGGATATCAGAAAGAATTTGATGTTAGTCGAGGCCTTAGAGGCAAAGGGCTATAAGATAGTTATTGAATTAGGAGTTTTGAGGATGAGTCCTAGAGCACTAATTTTTATGAAAGGAATTTGATAGCACTACATTTATTGTCTTTAGGGTAGTACATTGACTATATTCAAGGAACCCAAAAAACTAAATAAAAAGAAAAGATATTTAAGGGTAGTACATTTACTAAAACTACTGTTATCATTGATGATTCGTCGGACACCACTATATAATGACATATGCAAGCCACCTCATGTTGGAGAAGCTTCACTTTAGGCTTGGGTGAAGCAAGGGCTGATCAAAAGAGTGAGCACTTGCAATCTCGATTTCAGTGAACATTGTGTGGTTGACAGTAAGACAGTTATATTGTGATATTGTCATCCAAAACACAAAGGATATTTTAGAGTATGTTCACACACATATTTGAGACCCATTGAAGATGACATCATTCAGTGAGCAGAGAGACTTTGTTTCTTTTATAGATGATACTCTAAATATATTTAGATGCACACCACGAAGTGCAAGAGAGAGGTGCTGAAGATTTTTATGAATTAAAAAGGAGTATTGAGATTTGAGACTCAAAGTAAAAAAAAAAAAAATCAAATATATTAGTTCAAATAATTTGGGTGAATGCACGTCAAATGGATTCTTATAAGAGTGCTAGAGAGTTTTGATAGAGCATTACTTCCCTATTTGAGAGACACTACAATAGAATGGGTGCTAATGAGGATGAACCAAACTTTACTGGAGAAAGTTCGGTTTATGTTGTCCAACGTTGGGATAGAGCCTAATGGGTTAAGGCTATAGATTATGTTTGTTACTTGGAGAACACTCCGTCTTCTGCAGCTATTGGAAAGAAGATATCAAAATAGAGACATTCTGTTAATGATTATAAGCGCATGAGAATGTTTGACTACCCAACTTACTACCATGTGCAGAATGATAGGTTGGAACCAGAAGTAACGAAGGTGATCTTTATTGGCTTCAAGTACAGAGTTAATGAATTCACTTTTTTTATTAGGTAAAGAAGAAATTTTTTAGTAGCATAAATGTTACATTTGATGAAGGGGGCATGTTAAAGACTTGAGAATCGAAACATGTGGAGAGTTCTATTAGGACCAATAATATGAGCAGAAGTTGGAATTGGATACAACTCTATTTGACATAGTTTGCCCACTCCTACTTAGGTATTTGATTTAGTTACAGCTCAAGAGGTGTGTAACTATTGATAGTACTTGAGAGGAGGTTGAAGAAAAGTTGAGGATGTAGTCCCTACTCAGAAATCTATTATGAGGAGCAGGGTCAAACGCCAAAATCTTTTAAAACCAGCTTGATTGAGGTATCATATTGCATTTGTACTTTTGACCATGATGGCTGAAATTCATTTTCATTATAAGGAAGAGAGCCCAGACTATGATTTTTAGAGAGAAGCAATGAATTAAGAGATAGATTCTCTTTTGAATAATGCTACATGGAGGCTGGTGAAGCTTCATTCGGGAAGGAATGTTATTGGGTGCAAATGTGTGTCTGCAAAGAAAGAAAGATCTCATGGAGTTGAGGTGTGGTACAAGGCTAAGTTAATGCTAAAAGGATTTGCTCAATAAAAAGGGATTGACTATGATAAGGTGTTCTCCCAAGTGGTCAAGAATCTCTCGATCAATGTTCTTTTAGTGTAGCATAATACAGTCTCATTTTGGAGCAGTTCAATGTAAAGTTTGTGTTTCTACATAGAGAATTGCAAGAGGGGATTTTTTTTATTATAACTATCTAGATGTGAAGCCTCAAAAGACTTGATTTACAGACTGTGCTAGTCTTTATAAGGATTGAAATAGTCACCACAACAATAATATAAGAAGTTTGATAGTTTATAGTGGGATGGGAATACACAAAGAGTCAATACGATCATTGTGCATATTTTAAGAAGAAGGTTAATGGTGAGCTCATATGCATGCTTCTATATATCGATGACATGTTGATTATATTTACTAGTTAGATTGAGGTTAATATGATGAATAAACAACTATTCAAGCATTTCAAGATGAAGGAGTTGAGTGAAGCTCAAAAAACTTTTTGGCATGGAGATTATAAGGGAAAAGACAGCTTGAAATGTTTGTCTCTCACAAGAAGTATATGCTTGAAAGGTGCTTAAAACAGTATGGGGTTGATGACCCAAGTAAGGAGGTGAGTCTACACATTGCATCTCACTTTTAGTTCAGTTCAAATTAGTATCTTAAAGATGATCAGCGAAGAAAAATATTTGATTAGCTCCTTATGAAAGTAAAGTGGGCAATTTGATGAATGTTACTGTTTGTTCTGGACCATATTGCACATGTAATCGGTGTTGGGATCATATATATATATACAGAGAGAGAGAGAGAGAGAGAGAGAGAGAGAGAGAGAGAGAGAGAGAGAGAGAGAGAGAGAGAGAGATACCATCTAGTTAACTTCAATAAATCGTCATTAGTTTACTTTGCAATATAAATATTCGTAGATTACTAAAAGTTGACATAAACCACACAATTTAGACCAATGCATTGAAGATGGAGAGAGCGAATAATATCAATGAGCTATTTTATCAACGTTTTTGTACTTAAAAAATCAATTTTTATTAAATAGTAGATATAATTAATGCACAATTTGGTGCTGCTTAACTTTTTTATTTTGGGAGCCATGTGTCAGCGATTTGTTATCTCTAGAACTTGCCTTTCCACAATATAACAATTTCAACTTGTCCCTCTCATAAAAGGCCAAAGCAATGGTCTTCCACATTTATAACTAATAATTTATGCCGATTCAAGTCTATATATAAGATAGTCCACAAATATTTATGAAAATTAAGTTTAAATAAAACGTGAGGTTTTTATTTAATTGTCTTGTTCCTCTCGACATTTTTACTAGAAGAATAATGAGTATCAAATAGATAGGCGTGTAAATGAGTCGAACATGAGGAGCTGAGCTCCTGTTCTTGCTCGTTATAAATAGTTTTATGTTTGTGTTCAATTTGATTTATTTGATTTTGACTCGAATTGTTCAAATTGAGCTCGATATTAATTGATTGGTGTAAATGAGTTGTTGGTTTCAAGTTGTATTTGAGCTTGAAATAGTGCTTGAATATGATTTTTTTTTTCTTTTATACCTGTTATGAAGGAAAAAAATACATCGTCTAAGGCCTGCAAGCCACAGTATTTTACCAATAATAATTGCTACTGATCTTAATTTTTAAACAAAGCTATAATAATAATGGAAAACTGCTTCCCAATTAATATGTATTTACATGCCGGCGCAGATTTTCAAAGGGCGGCCGAAAGAATTTTTCACGACGGCGTAGATTTTCAAAGGGCGGCCGAAAGAATTTTTCACGAATGTTTCATGGGCATTTACGTACATAACCCCTAATTCTTATGTATTTATTTTTCAAGTGGCATTTGCATATACCACCCAATTCTTATGAATTTACATTTGCAACATTTATATTTATATTTTTCATAATTATAGCATCCGAATAGTTTTTTAAAATAATAAAATTTAATATTTCTTAGATAAAATATAAATAATTAATATAAGAAATTATACATTTTATTTTATTTTTTTAGTCAAATTGAGTCAAATACGAACGAACAAACCTTGGTTCGTGTTTATTTGTGTTCGGCTTATTTATAAATCGAGTTAAAATTTGTTTGTGTTTGGCTCGCTTGCTTAACGAACAAATCAAATACGAGCTGTTTGCAAACAACAAGCTGTTTTGATAACCATATTCTTATAGTTGATTTTCTTATTAATATTGGTCAGGTGCCAAACCTATTTTATATCTTTGAAAAAGTTGATGCAATGCTCGTCACTTAAAAGGCTACATATGTTCAACCTGCTTATTTAACAAACGAATCAAATACGAACTGTTTATAAAAGACAAATTTTTAACAAACGAATCGAATACGAACCGTTTACAAAAGGCAAATTTTTTGACAGCTCTATCTTCTATATGTGTTCAAGTCATCCATATAATCTTCTCAAGACTACCATTAACAAATTTAAGAACTAAGAATAATGATTTTTTTCTTAATTTTGAATGAATTTAATTTTGATTTGAAAGTTAATTCTATTATTGTTCGAGGATGAATTTATTGTAGGAAGAAAAACTCCAGCTAATGAGTAGCCACAACCGTCAACTTTAATCTAACTAATAATATCTTGAGAATTGAGTGATTATGGAAGGAGGGTTGTAGCCCTTTTGGAGCACTAACTTTGTACATGTGAAATGGCAATTGACGAACTTCATTCTGAAGTTCAATAAATAACAAGTTTGGTTACAAACGAAATAGATTAATTTTAATTTATATATATGAACTAATGAGGGTCGTTAAAGATCCAGTTTCGAGTGGAGCTGAGGTCGACTTAAAATCAACTCGAATCGATTTAGTCTAGTTCAAAATCTGCTTGTGGTTGTTTATATTTGACTTCAAGTTGAGCCGGCTCGAAATCGGAAAGAGCTAGCTAAAAATAAGTTATTTGGATTAGTTGGTTACAAACGAAATAGATTAATTTTAATTTATATTTATGAACTAATGAGGGTCGTTAAAGATCCAATTTCGAGTGGAGCTGAGGTCGAGTTAAAATCGACTCGAATAGATTTAGTCTAGTTCAAAATCTGCTTGTGGCTGTTTATATTTGACTTCAAGTTGAGCCGGCTGGAAATCAGAAAGAGCTAGCTAAAAATAAGTTATTTGGATTAGTTTCAACTCAGAATCAACTCGGTCAGGCTGCTCAAATTTAAACTAAGGAGCTCAAATTGAATTATTTGGTTTTTTTCAAGCTCGAAATCAGCTCCAAATTGGCTGATGACTTGATTTATTCAAATATACTCTATATATATATATATATATATATACTCGGGGCAATCCATTAGTCACCCACCTCATTTCAATCGGCCGACAAAACCTCTCCCTCGGTCATTTCATTTTAGTCGATCGGCCAAGCTCTCCCCCTCAGTCATCCCACTTCAATTGACAAACAAACATGGACATGAAAGCATGCATCGATCTCGAGACGATCCAACAGTCAAAATAAAAAAGGACTAAAATGTCACTTGTTTTTTCTTTCAAAAGCATGGTCAAATATGCAATTTTTGTAACTTCTAACCATTCTATCTTTTATAAATATGAGGGCTTCACAATGTAAAAGGGAGGGACCTCTTTAGGGGCACCCCTCATTTGTAAACTCTAATTTTATGGAATAAATTGGATCAATGAGCTCAGCAACACCTCATTTACCCCCGACCGGAAGAAGTCTTGCTCATCTCTCTCTCTTCTCTCTCATTTCTCTCATTCTTTCAATCATCTCTCTTCGGTCCAACGCTCTATTCTTTGAGCACGATATACCGGACAAATTTGAATTAAACAATATATATATTAGATAAAAAATAATACGAGCCGATTCATGTTTGGCTTGAAAAAATTTTGATCTAAATTTTCTTCTCATTTGTTTCAATCTGAGTCAAAATCCAGATTGATTCTGAAACAATTAATGAATTTTGAGCTGCATTCAGAAAAGTTTACATATACTTCTGCTTTTGAGATTGTTGTGTGCTAGAAAAGAGACGGTGATAGAATAAGTACTCAATATAATGGTTTCCTCCAAAGATACAGTAAAAAAAGCTCGGCAGTAATGAATACATTTTTGAGAAAAATTCATAAAGCAAGAAATTACAGGGCCTATGGCCGAAATAACTTATTATATAATTAAAATTATAATATTCCCCTATATTAGCCGATGCGAAATTATATAGTCAAGATCAACGATTTAGCATTCTAGGAGTATAATGAAAAATACTAGAGAAATTGTGAGTTGTAACATACTAGTCAAAGTAGTTGGGGGACAATGGCTATGTAATTGCAAATGTTGATATTGATTGTCAATTGGTTTTAATGGTCACACAATTATGGTTTAGCGATGGCGGTTATCCGACAATAATTTTGCGTAGATAGCTTAATGATAGTGATTGTCATCAGTAATCATTGGCATCAATTGATGAGTAGATCTCAAGCTTTAAAGATCATTTAATCTCTCAAATTCATGCTGATAATTTCTGCTATAATTTTGACCACTTGATTTAGAAACATTTGAATCAAAGAACTTTTTACTTTGTTATATTTGTCTCACTGAAAAATTAATTTCAAATATAAGTTTGTTAAAATTAGAGTTTAAGTGGTCCTAAGTTTGCTCCTAAAAGTTATTCATTTGCATGTCTGCATTAAGGTTCGTATTTAATTGGATGAATTTTCTCTTGATGTGTCAACATTTAAGAAAATAGAGCTTGATTTCATTATTGGTGTGGAATTGTTTTGGTAGTTTACTTGATAAACATTAGAGGTGAAGGGTGTCCTAGTCACTACTACTAGTAGTGATGGGAGGTGGGGGCTGATGTAAGGTAAGCTTTTACCTTAATTTTAGTTGATAAAAACTAGAAGCATCGCATTGGGGGTGAGTCATAGATAAAATGTTTGGAATTTGAGGAGAAACTTGATTTCCCCCTTAGCCATAGAGACACATAATTTCTTGGGAAATAGAAGCAGTAGGGCTGTAAAAGAGTCGAGTCGAGTCGAGTTTGAGCCAAGAAATAAGAGCGTTGACCAGAAAAGAGCATACCCCAGTTGTAGACTAATCAGATGAATCCCTTGCCTAACCAGCATGAACATAGGAGGTAAGTTGGAGAGTACCTGGTTCAATAAACAAGCCAAATTGTGTTGTTCCATTGAGGCAGCAGAAGAGATGAATCAATTGCTTATGATCTGATGTCGCTTGAATCAATTGACGATACAAGATGGGATTGTGAAATGAAATATCCTGGACTGTAGCAGGAGGTGGTTTCACGGGAGCAGGAGTGCTGCTTGGCCAGCATTCTGTTAGTTGAAGTACATACCTGTTGGAAAAAAAAGGACGAAATGTATTAACGTCAGCCTCAGCGTTGGATTTGTGTCGGAAATTCTAACGCTAATTCCCTAAAAGTCCGAATGTCAAGACCGGGCCTCATTTCTTCCTCTCCTTCTGTTTCGTGTGGCCCGGCGATTCAACAACGATTTGTCTCCTTCGAGCTGGTCGACGGTCCTTAGCTCCGGTGATCTCCCATTCTCTCTAGACACAAGGTATTGTTTTCTTCTTTCGTGTGTATCTTTTTCATGAGAATTTTTTTTTTCAATTCTAAGTTTGAAAAAATTGATATTTTGGTGTTAAATAGGTAATGCTTATAATTAGTTTTGTATGTGGTATTTGAAATATCATTGTTACAGAATTTAAGGGAATTTAGGTTTACAGTTTCAAATCCCTGTTTTTTTTTTTTTTTTTCTTTTTTTTTTTTTTTTTTTTTTCCTTTAATCGGTGCAATTTTTAGGTAGTTGAATTTCATTCCAAGTAAAAGATTTCTATCATTTGGTGACTTTATTTGATAAATGATTAAGTGCACTTCTCATTTCTTAAGACTGGCAAGATATAAATGCTATCATAACTTATTAATGTGGAAAACAAATGGTGACTTTATTTGATAAATGATTAAGTGCACTTCTCATTTTTTAAGACTGGCAAGATATAAATGCTATCATAACTTATTAATGTGGAAAAAAAAATTTATGTTAGTTTATGAAACCTAAAGTGCTGCAAAGAAGATAATTGTAAAACCAAATTATGTGGAAAACAAAATTTATGTTAGGGCATTCCCACAATAATGTTAAGCACAAAAATAATGGTTTTAGGTTGTTATTATCTATTTTTGGATTGAAATAGTTCTATAAACTAAAACTCGTTAGTATGGATTGATTTAAATTACAGTTTAAATTCAGTGTTTGTTTGCGATGACCATTGCATTTTGTTAGTATGATTGTAAAATTATTGCTGGGAAACTAATTTTTTTTTGAAAATATTTTATTGTAGGAAGGATAGATAATGACTTTTTATTGTTACTTTAGCAGATGACTTCAATGTGTTGTCTTTGAAAATTTGTGCCCCTACCTCCTTCGAAAAGAATAAAATAAGCGAAAGAGTCTTATGTGGGGTTCTGGGTCAAATTTTTGAAAGGTAAATTGGGCAAATGATAATACACTACGAATAAATTTTGACTGAAATTTATAAAAATTTAAGATTTGGTGTTAAAGGTTACCCATAAATATTTGTCACTATGGTTAATTACCCTCCCGATAATGGAAGAGTACTATATATTAAGGCTAGTCATTATGTGTTAAGTATTTATTTAGCATATGATAACAAAATAAATTAATTTTAAAATTATGAAATTACCACTGTGAGCTTAAAGCACATAGCGGGGAAAATAGCAATGAACCAGATCAAGATCCCGTGGCTTTATAATTTTGGGTTGTTTAGGTCTCTAGTCCGTGTAGTTAGAGAATGCAGTAGACCCAACCTAATAAAAGAATCTTTATAAACAACCATGAGTTGTTTCGTCCAAAGAAACATTGTAGACCTGAGGAGAATGTTTGTCTAAGCAGATAAATTTAAGTCGAGCTTAATTTCATGCTCTATGAGGTACACCCTATGATTCAAAAATTAAACGAGTAGAAAATTTTTGGGAAACATATGAATTACATCTGTGATCAAAATATAGTGGATCATGCTAGTCAAACCACCTAGTAATATGTTATTATATGACTCAAGTATTGTCATTTTTTATATAAATATTTTTCTTTTATGAAACCTATGCACGATTGATATCTATTTGCACTTATCTATGAAGGTACATCTATGTTATATATGAGTATTTGAAACATGAGATCATGAATGCATAACAGATTGTATACAGAAAGGAAAGGACTCACTAATGAGTTTTTTTATGGTGTTGAGGAATTTGTGCATGTGGCATCACAACTGCCCGTTTACTTTTCAAAAGGTAAGTTCTGATGTCTCTGCGTGAAGCATAGGAATCAAGCATACCTGATGCTCGATGAAGTGAAGTTGGATCATACTGTAGGGTATTTAAACCTGTTTATTGGTATTAGACTTCACATAGTGAACTTAAACTAGTTGTTCAGTATGGTTATGTTAGTGCCTCATCAGGTTATGTCTCTTCAATGGAGCACAATTTTGGCGTATATGAGGAAATGATTGTTGATGTTAGCAGGATTCATTTTGTTGAGAGTGTACCAAATGATGATCAAGAACCGAACTGTGAAGCATAATAATTTTATGATTTATTAAATGTTGCACAAAAATCTTTTATAGGAAGGATGCAATACACATATGAAGTTATTGGTCACAATGAGAATGTTGGGTATCAATTCCGATTTCAACATGCCCTGGGAATGCTTCAATCAGTCAATAATATTATTAAAGGAGATGAATTCTGCAAATAATTTAGTTCCAGAAGATTTATACAAAACTAAAAAGTTGGAGTCGAAGTTAGGGTTATTATGTAAGAAGATAGATTGCTATTTCTTTTGTTGTTTTAGGACTTTTGCTTTTTCTAGACGTAGTTACAACATATTTTTTGTTTTTCTTATATACCTTCTTTCTTTTATGTTTGTTTCTCACACTACATTTGTCTTGCTTATATTTGTTGATTTTAGACATAGTCACAACATATTTCATGTTTTGATTCTACACTATCCTACTTTTACTTTACGGTTTATATTATATACTACTCCTGCTTTCTAATTTTAGTAATGTCTTTTTTCTTATGTTGATTACAGGTGCTCAACCCCCAGAGAGGCCTCATGTTCAAGACACTTTAAGATACATGTTTAAGAGATTAAAGAGGTCGTCAATCGCTCTGAAAGGAACCTCACTCCTAAAGCTACTCTGACCACTCCTCCTGCTGCCCCTCCCGCACCAGCTCCCTCCCAGGCACCAGCTCCCACACCTGCATCAGTTTTCCGTCTAGGTTCCTCCGACAATGTGTATATTGTGTCGATGGGTGACTCATAAGTTACATTTTTTAACATTAAAATAATTTCAAATTTTATCTCGATATTTTTTTTAACTAATATTTCTATTTTAGGTTCTTTCTTTCTAAGCCACCTGTGACACACATCACGAAGATCAACCTGAGCAGGAATGATCAGACATATCTATGTTGGAAATAGATCCCGATTGCGACTCAAGACATGATTCTGGAAGTTTGTAGAATGATCACTTAATTTGAATTAGAATACTAATTTCTATTTTTGTGTATTAATCAACTTTGAATAATTTCTAATTTACAAGGATCTTTCTACTAGTTGTTAGAGCATCACTAGCAGATCCAACGTATTTTTGAGGTTCATGAGAGACATTGGTTGGGTGAAATGTTAACCACAACATTCAAGAAGATAGAGATGCCCATGTGGGTTGGTGAGGATGTTCGGGTTGACTTGAAAAGAGTCTAAGCCTTTTCATTTTATCATAGGAAGAGACAAACAAACCAACAGAACAAAGACGATGGATGGAGCAAGCGAGCCAACACTTCACAATGGAGGTTTGATCCTCTACACAAAACACTACCGAAAACTAGAAAAATTATCTCAAATTTCAGAGATATAAAGATTTATATAATTATGTGATACTTACAATTATCTCATGTACGCAAGTCAAACAACTTGATTGAGATCCATCCACTGCAGAGATGTGTGTCTTGACACATCGGCGCCCGAGTAAGCAACAGTGGGTCTCTGACTACTCTCACCATGTCAATGTAATTAAGAAGATTGATTTATCATTTTTTGTGACTACTAATATTTAAAATAGCAATTAATTTTTTATTATGTAGGAGAAGTGCGAGCGACTTCAGAAGAGGTAGAGGGAGATGACGAGACATACCTCAACATATGCCAACAACAGTGCTAAACAGTCGACCACTACTGAGTCTGATTTTGAG
This sequence comes from Phalaenopsis equestris, assembly GCF_001263595.1. Classification (NCBI taxonomy): domain Eukaryota; kingdom Viridiplantae; phylum Streptophyta; class Magnoliopsida; order Asparagales; family Orchidaceae; genus Phalaenopsis; species Phalaenopsis equestris. The sequence continues at coordinate 1,287,076 of NW_018164578.1, forward strand.
ATATGGACGTCGACAGAGGGAAAGAAAGGGAAGGTGTATGACCTAAGCGCGAAGGGTATTGCATGTGAGAACAAGCATTCATGTGTTGTTGTGGGCGGCCGTAACTCATTACAGGCTCACCATGGCGAGCTTATCTAGTGGGTCTAGCGCCATGAATGAAGAGCTCGATAGGTGTGTGAAGGCCAGCAGATGGCTGCGGATGGTCTAGCATGCCTGACAGATAGTTTTGATTGTCAAGGCAAGCAACATATGAGTGTTGTGGATGAGGAGGAGGAGAACAAAGTGGAGGATGGGGATGGGGGCGAAACAAAGTGGAGGAGAAAAAAGTGGAGGATGAGGAGGAGGAGAACAAAGGCAAGCAACATATGACTACTCATCAAACACATCAGACATCATCAAACACAAAGGATAGTTTATTTATTGATGATAGTCACAACTAATTTCTATTTTTGTGCATTAAATATGGTGTATGACCCAGGTCAGCAGATAATTAGCTACAGCAAGTTCAGAAATTATACACACCATGAACAAAGTGGAGGATTAAGAGTTTTATTATGTGTTTGATGATGTTTCCCACCATTAAAGTTTGTGTTTGTTCAATTCTGTTTATGTGAATATTCATTATGCATATTTGTGAACTTTGAACGTTTTCGTATTTGTTAAATTAAGTTTGTTATCATTGCATACACTTGTTGGTGGTGTAGTTTTTTAGTTGTGATGATGGATAGATAATTATGTTGTTCATATTTGTTATGTATATGTCTGTGAAAATCAAATCGTTATTCCCATTTTTTTTTTGTTGCTCACAGTTTTGCGACGGAAAGTCGGATGCAAACCCACAGTTGCTCGAACAACATTGAATGAGAAACTTGATAACAAAGATACTTACGGAAGCTAAATCTGTCGCAAGAAAATGTTCGACGTAAAAGTCGATGCTGATACATTTACCAAAGACAGTTTTAACAACAAATTATTTCCGAAGCTAGATTAGCGTCGGATTTTCCCTTAATTAGCATCGGATTTGTTCCATGCTAATCATCCGATGCTAAGCAGGATAAATCTTGTAGTGACTATTTTATTGAACGAGCCATTGACGGTTTATCTGACTAGTCCCAGAAACATTCATCGTTAATAAAACCACGATATTATAACTTGATATTGAAGTCTGGAAACCGCAGGATGCACTGGGTTAGGCACCAACTTCTTATCTGCTGACCTGGGTTCTATTTTTCCGGAAAACTTGATGCCTGGCTCTTTGGAAGTTTGACTTGTTCGTTTGCTCAAAATTAACGTACGAGGGTATTGTACTATTACTTTTTTGCAGGCATCTTAATTTTTATGAATTTTCATGCTGGACCTCCAGTGTAACGAAAGGTTAGCAATTGTGCATGGAATGAAGTAGTTGTTCCAGTTTTATGATTATATTTAATAAATTATCTTTGATTCACCTTGCTGTAGCTCATAAGAAATATGGAACCAATAAAAATCAGATTAGATTAAGTTCCCGTTTGGCATATGTGACATATATTCAAACATACAGAGATAATAAAAAAATAAAAGAAGATTACTGTATAAAAACTTCAGAGTTTTATACTTATTCATCCAATTAATGACTAGAATCAATTGCTGCCATTGTAAGTTTCAGTGTGATTTGATTTTGAAGACTTGCTTTGTAATTCTTCTAGTAAAATATAAGTGCAGCTGAAATCTCTTCATCATATTACATAAAAGCTATGAATGCCGTTTTCTTCTTTGGCAGAGAAATAAACACTTAATTTCTTCACTTTTCCATCTTCAAATCCTCTTAATATCCTCATCACATAATAGAGCAAGCATTAGGATTGTCGTCACTGAACAAATTGGTGTAGTGCTCCTCCTCTGTAATTGCAAGGCTTGGAACTGCAATTGCCTCCATATTTCTCACGTACCCAGGAGGAGCCCTCTTGTCATAGGTGCCAGCCACATAAGGCTGCCTGACCAAGTTATAAGGAACATAAGGCCATATCTCTGCTTTCTTGCCAGTGGACTGGACCCTCCTTAGAACCTTGTTCAGCTCAACATAACCAGTGACTGTAACCTTGCTTTGCTTTCTGTTAATCTCCACTGACTGAACTCCTGCAATTAATTAAGGAGAAAACTCATTTACCACAATTAGTAGCATATGCTTGGCTTATTTTGCAAGCTCTTGTACATAAAAAATTGAACCAAATGTTGGATAGCTCAGCAATAGGCTATTATGATCACATGTTCATTTAAATGTGCATAATTTTTATATAAAAGTGTGTGCGTGCGTGTGTGAGAGCAATAGATTATTATGATTACATGTGCATCAATTATATATGCGTGAAGGCGGGCGTGCGGGGCGGGCGTGTGTGCGAGAGGGAGAGAATTGCCTTTCATGTAGGAGAGGGCTTTCTTCACTTTGAGCTCACAGCCATCGCAGTCCATCCTGACTCTTAATTCAACAGTCTGCAGCTGCCTCCTCTTATTATGATTGTGACCATGTCCAAAAAGGCAAGATAAATACCCCATGGTTGAGGAAGTTCAGGAGCTAATAAACTTACTCAATATAGAAAACTAAGACTACAATGTAAAAACAAAGCTACAACACCAAGTAAAACAGCTAAAGAATTTAAAAATAAAAAAACTTTTAGCTAAAATGTGCATGCAGATTTGCCTGAACAGAGATTTTTGATAGAGAAGAAAGACAAGGTGGGTGGTCTAAGACCAAAACAGAGAAGAGTACAAGAAGGGAAATGTGGGATGGATTGTATAAGAGGATTATCCTTTGTGAGTTGCAAGAAGTTTCCTTCAGAATTGCTTGCCTCCCACTGCTCTTTCTTTACTCTCTCAACGCAAGTCTGGAAACTATGCTTGCCTTCGGCTCCTTTAAATAGAGCTTTTTAAAGCACTAGCCAACGTCTAAAAGCTAAGCGCTCCTCACCAACAAACTTTATGAACTTTTAAAGGTCGGTGTGGGAGAAATGAGATGCAAAGATAGAGAAGAAAAACAAATTAAATGCAGCTTATTTTTTTTTTTTTGGGAAAGAATCAAAGTGATGTATAGTTTACTGTTTCGGGCTTGAGAAAACCTGACAATGGGGGAATACTGTTCATCTGTATGTTTGTTGGGCCTACTTGTTTGAGGTTGAAGTGCTTTAAATGAGGGAAAAGAGAACAAAGTAGGTGAAAAGATAGGATTTAAATGGATTTTACATGTTCGTATGGCTTGATATCTTCGCATGACCTTACATTATATATAGGTTTGTTTATGATAATTCATATTTTATACATGCAATAACAGGGAGGTGAATGGGGGGGAAATAAGAAAGATATAATGTTGATTTGTGCCGGTTTGATATGTAATTTAGGTTCTTATAATATTTTTTATGGGACAATTATATACATAACCTTCGAAATATTATCATTTACAAAATTTAATAGTGATGTGATTTTTTTTTAACTATCGAGCTGGTACATTTGTGCGTCACGATCAAAGACAGAACTAGGTTATGTTCTTGATGGACAATAATTGCTCTTTAAATTTAAGATTTCTCTATATAAATAATAAAATTTAAAAAAAATCTTTTTTTTCTCAATACTTGAAAAAAAAATTGGATCTTTGGTGATTTTGACCACCTTAAAAGATAATATTGGTTCTGTCTCTAATCACAATCAAATTATTGAGAATTTGATAAAAATAAAAATATTATATACATGTTCTTATCATCAATTTTGATATTTGAGAGAGAAGTAAAAAAGAAATTGAAAAAAAGGGTGTTAGTTATATATATGTTCTTATCATTAATTTTGATATTTGAGTGAGAAGTAAAAAAGAAATTGAAAAAAAGGGTGTTAGATTTGTAAAAAAGCAATGAATAAGTATTTTATATAAAGATTCAATTTATTTCTTGGAAAAGAAATAGGGTATTGTGTGGAACCAATTCCTTATGCTGGAAGATATCAAATTGCAGCAATGAATAAGTATTTTATATACAGATTCAATTTATTTCCTGGAAAAGAAATAGGGTATTGTGTGGAGAACCAATTCCTTATGCTGGAAGATATCAAATTGCAGAAATAGACTGAAAGTAATAGACTGAAAGTGACAATTCTGCTCTAGGTCAGGGTCAAAATGTAGGCGTGCCACGTGTCATCAAGCGGACACGTAGCTGTTGGGACTTTAGCCATTGATTCTCGGATGAATTTATAAATCTTACATTCATAGTTAAAAGTATGTGAAAAATTGAATGATTGTTGGATGTATGATTTTACTAGAGGTCATGCCTGCTCCCCTCGTAATCTATGACGACCATAAGTTCGGACAACTGTTTAGATAGGCTCAGTCATACCTAATCTATGCGATCCATAACAGTGTGGTCTTATTGAGACCATCATCCGAATATACGTTCAGTCATACCTAATAATCTTTCCATCATTAGAGTTCTCTTAGTCTTAATTCACTCATGAGATCTTTCTTGAGATGTGGGGTTCCCTTAGGAGCGGATTCCTAAATTGCAGCAAAAGGAGAGAGGGGGGATGTAGTTGGCTAGCAAACATTAAAAGACAGCATTTTTGGCAATAATGGTAAGAGAACATGTTGTCCACAACCTTTTTGTTTTGACTTGGGCCTCTATTACTTTTCTCTGCCAAAATCTCTTCAGCCACATACCTAAGCTTTCATGTACCCTCTGATTTTTATATTCCACTTATCAAATATTTCTATTCTGTATTAAATGGAAAATATTTATCATGACATGATTTTTCATCAAATAAAGTGGTGATTATGCTACTTCAATTATATTTCAAAGGTTTAAATTTTGCTCTTGAAAATTGCTTCATTGTTAAAGCAAGGATATATGCATATAAATAAATATGGAAAAGCTGGGACAAAAGTTGTTTTTATTTGTTTATTTATTTTTATTGAAATATTCATTATTTGTTCTATTAGTAATTTGAAAAAGCATGCATATTATCATCTTCTTTATTTAGTAGCCTATTCAGTCCATAATCTTCAATCAAGTTTGTCATTTTAACTATGTTGTTTGTGGGTCATATTGATAGAAGTGTGATTGGTAAGTTTTATTTACTTTTATCTCTGGTCCTTCATATTGACTAAGGTTCTAAGAAGATAAAAAAATGATATTTTAATTTTACTATATGAAATTATATTATACTGTCACCAACTCATAGATAGTTATCTAATATCAATTAAAGTTAATTTGGCCTAAAAAAATTAAAAAAAAAACTCTTAATAACATTTTAGGCTAGATAAAAAATACTGCGGGTTTGGAAAAAAAAAAAAAGCTAATTACGTGAGCTACTTTAGAGAAAAAAGCTAATTACGTGAGCCACTTTAGAGGTTATATGCTTGAGATTCTAGACTCATACAAAAAGGGAACTCATGGGTGAAGAAGCAGACACTAACCTAAATAAAGTCAATTGGTGGTTAAAAGCACTTGAGTCGATCTCCATTATAAAAGAGTGTGGAATGAGGCCAGCTTGAGAATTTAGTTTATGGGTATTTATCAATTGTCGACTAGAAAAGCCTCTTCGAAAAGAATGGAGAATTAGATGGCCGAAAAATAGTGGACCATGGCAAATTTAAGAATAGGGATAATTAAGTAATAACTCATGTTGTGATTAGAGCTTCAATTTTTTACTTATAGTGCAAGGGCATCTACTAGCTTTTAGATTTGGTACATCATAAAAACATTTCCGTCATCCAACAAAAATCTCGAGGCATGGCACGAATTTTGAGGTAAATGTTTTTGTAATAAATGTAAAAATTTTGATTAAAAGTCTTACAGAGCTCCTTCCAAAAAACTTACAGTCAAGCTCACCGACTCGACGAGACAAACCCAATGGTACCAAAATTGGTCAAATTCAAGTCACATCAAGCTTAGATCAAGCCATTAATACACTTTTAGAAGCTTTTCGAGAATATTTATAAGGTTAAACGGATGTTGCATCTGGTGAGCTTATAATTGAATTGAGCGTCTCAACAAGAAAAATTCAACGAGCCCAAGATCACTCAATTCTGACATCGTTAAGACACTCAAATGTTCATCAAACGTTATCTAATCGAGGGAATCTCTCTGGGCCTTCCGATTAGAGTGATTCATATTCATTCATTAATTGCAATCAAGATTATAAATAGAGCATCACCACTCTCATGAGAAGAGGAAAGCTTGAAGCCTGAAGAAGAGCTTAAAACTTGGAGAATAAGCTAAAGTCCAACATCACTCCTGCAGTCATCAACAACTGTCGAGCACTGTCAACTGCCACCGATCACTGTTAACCATTATTGATCAACTATTACCGATCAACATCAGTCTCCACTCACTTCCTACCACAAGTTCACCCACACACTGACTTTATAGCTCGAAGGATTGTGTAACCCTTTTCAGCCAGTAGGACAAAAGACCGTACTTGCAATCTCCAGTTCATAGTGGATCTCATCAGCTGGGCCAAACCTCGTAATTTTTCCCTTTAGTGTTTTCCACGTAAAAACTTTTGGTGTTTCTACTGATTGTTTTCTTTCATTTGAATGTGTGTTGAATTCTCGTGCAAAGCTTAAACAATAATCCATTATTCTACCGATACAAATTTTCTAGCACACATTTGTTTGGTGTCGTCTGAGGGAACATAGCATTCTCACCACTAAAGTACTTGCAAGAAATGTTGTACGACCACCAACTGCAACACTTGCAACTACGGAGCATCCCACTCTAACACCCATCATTCCAGAAGATGGTCAGGGAGCCAAAGGCATCAGGCCTTCGCATCCTCCTACTCTGAAATACATTACCTCGTTGACAAAGGTGCCATAGGTACTTCTCTGGAAGACCTAATACGTAGGATGAAGGAGTACTAGCACAAGATCCTCCAGTACCTACGGTAGCCGATACCCACACATCTAGATAGAGCTTACTTACCACCAGTACAACATCCAACTGGAAATACTCCACTGACCTGGTTCTCTCCTTATGATGAAACCATTCCTCTGTCCAAACGAGACATCTATCTTCTCAATGTTATAAGTTCCACTCATTTCACTTGGCACCACCACGCCTTATTGTGCTCCTGTTGATGCCATCTGTGATGAGCTACGACGCCTGGTTCGAGATGAGTTCCCTCTAGATAAAAGGGATCTCTTCTGAGCTCTCCATAACTTCTAAGAATTCTCTTCTTTGGCAGAGGTGATTCTCTGACACCCAATTCTAGTGGGCTTCAAACTCTCCAAAGATCAATAGAAATACCACCTCCAACATTTCCTGTAAACATCAAAAGAAAGACCTCTTCTTTTGTAGAGGCGGTACAAGAAAACCCCAACCTTGAAAGATTAATAGAAGACTCTTCTAAAAACTTAAGAAGACCATCACACCTATTAGGAAGGACTTGAAAATACCACCTCCAACATTTCTCTAGAGACTCAAGAAACACAAGTTAGATCAACAATTTTCTCAATTTTTGGAAGAGTTTATGAAGTTGACGATATATCCCTTTTGTTAAGGCTTTTAAATAGATGTTTAGTTATGTGATATTTATGAACGACATTCTAAATAAGAAGAGTAGCACTTAGCAAGGAGTGCAGTGTTATTATATAGAGAAAGTTCCCTAAAAATCTTAAGGACCCTGATAGTTTTACCATTCCTTATGAGAAGGCCTTATGTGAGTTAGGTGCTAGTATTAACCTCATGACATTGTCGATCTTTAAAAGGTTAAGATTAAAAGAAGCCAACCCACCACTATAATCCTTCAGCTTACTAACCTATCTTTTTTATATCCTGGGGGGGGGGGGGGTGTTTGGGGGTGTGGTTTTTTTGAGATGAAAAGGTAGATAAGTTTATCTTCCCAGTTGACTTTATCGTTTTAAATATAAAGGAGGATAGTGATATACCCATCATGTTAGGTAGAACTTTATGCCTTAAAATCAATGAAATTCCCTTCTGATTCTATTGAGGATTTGTGTTTAAGCTGGATATAGTGGATCGACTTTATAGAAGTCAATTTCAGGAGAGTTGTGAAGTTGATTTAGTATAGCAGAGCTTGATTAAGGATGATATACATGACTTCAAGGAAGAATTAGCTCTACATTTAGAGGCTAGTCCGATGATTTATAGGGAGAAGTTTAAGTTGTTGGACGCCACTAGAAATTCTGTACCTTTAGTTCCTTCCATAAAATAACCACCTGAATTAGAGATAAAAATCCTTCTAAATATCTAAAGTATATTTTTTACAGGAGGAAATTTGATGAGAGTTTTGAGGAGTTTTAAAAAAGCTTTTAGATGGACTCTAGCAGACATTAAGAGGATCAATCCTTTAATTTTGTTGCATAAGCTCCTTATGGAGAAAAATCATAAGCTAAGGGCAAACCCTCAAAGAAGTTTAAATGATGTTATGAAAGAAGTTGCTAAGAAGGAGATAGTAAAGTGGTTAGATGCAGACATTATCCACCCCATCTCAGATAGTGCTTGGATTAGCCCATTCATTGTATACCTAAAAAGGGTCGGGTGACTATAGTAGTGAATGAACAAATTGAATTAATACCTCTAGGCATGTCACTAGGTGACGTATTTCCATTGACTATAGAAAACTAAACTCATCCACTAGAAAAGACCATTTCTCTTTCTTGACCAGATGTTGGATAGGTTAGCTGGTCATTTTTTTCTCTGCTTTTTAGACTGGCATTCAAGATACCATTAGATTCTCATTGCTCTAGAGGATCATGATAAGAACACATTCACATGCCCTTATAACACATTTGTCTTTAGGAGGATACCCTTTGAACTATGCAATGTACTTGCCACTTTTTAGCGCTGCATGATGTCCAATTTTTGTGACCCAATCGAAAGAGGGATTGAAGTATTAATGGATGATATCTCTTTTTGTTAGCCTTTTGTTCGATTCTTGACTTGTTCATATTGTCAGGGTTTTGAGAAGATATGAGGAAACCAACTTAAATTTGATTTGGAAAAAAAATATCAATTTATGATTTTTGAGGGGATTTTTTTTTGGCATAAAATTTTTGAGAGGGGTATGAAGGTAGATCTAACAAAGATACAAGTTATTAAGGAACTTACCCCACCTACTTCTGTTAGGGGAATTATGTGTTTTTGGGCAATATTAGGTTCTATAAGCAATATATTAAGAATTATTCCAACATCACCAAACCTCTATGCAGCTTACTGAAAAAATGATCCATTTGATTTTGGCCAGAAATGCCTGTTTTTAATAATTTAAAATAAAAATTGTTCACTACTCCTATTATTGTTTCACCTGATTGAACAGTTCTTTTGAATTAATGTGCGATGCTAGTGACTGTGTCATAGGGGCAGTGTTAGGCCAGACGAGAGATAAGGGGTTTATAGTTAAATATTATGTCAGTAAGACCCTTAATGAAGCTCAAATTAACTACAATACCACTAAAAAGGAGTTTTTGTCCACAGTATATACTTTTTACAAATTCAAACCTATTGATTAGAACTAAATGCACTATTTTTACCGACCATTCAACAATTCAATATTTGACCATTCACCAAAGGAAAAGTTTATACATTATGCGAGATATTATTTTTGGTATGACCTTTATCTTTATAGGAAATGTAAAGACAGGATGATTAGAAGATGTCTACCCTTAGAAAAGACCCAAGATGTTATTAGAAAATGCCATGATTCTGAACTTGGAGGGCTTTTTGGGTTTGTAGAACTATTTCTAAGATATTACAATCAGGATTTTATTGGTCTACTCTATTTAGGGATGTAATTGATTGTATTAAAACATTAGATACATGACAAAGAGTATGCAATATTTTTAAGAGAGATGAAATGCTCTTGAACTTCACTTTGGAAATTGAGATTATTTAAGTTTGGGGTTTAGATTTCATGGTATCATTTATACCTTCACTAGGAAACCTTTATATTCTGGTAGCTTTGGATTATGTCTCAAAGTTGATAGAGACAGTAGCTCTCCCTAAGTGTGAGACTTAGAGCTTATCCAAGTTTTTGAAGGAGAATATATTTTGAAGATATGAAACGCCTTGAGTAATAATAAGTGATGGAAGGAGACACTTTAAAATAAAAAGATTGAGACATTGGTTGAAAAGTTTGGAACTAATCATAAAATATTCACAATGCATCACCCTCAAACAAGTGGATTGACGAAGGTATCTAATAGGGAAATAAAGAGAGCCTGGAAAACATTGTTTTTAAGAAGGCATGTTCTATTTTGAAGATCTTGACAACACGAACTAAGATTTTAAGTTGTGATTATATTGACTAGGCAGTTGTTAGAGCTTAAAAAATTATGTTATGGGTCATTGAAAAATGACCATGGAATCCTACATTTTTATGTTGGATATTCATCACTTCAAGAGTAATTCAATATCCTACATGACATGTAAATTAAATTCATACAAAGAACAAGAAATTTATATCTTCGTAAAAAAATATGAAAATCTGATAAAACTCATTTGATCTAAAGACTAAGGCATACGAAGGTATAAGAGGACCCTCAACTAAGCTAAAAAGATGCAGACAAAATTTGAGATTCACTGTTGAATACTATAGAACTTTCATGAACATCAACTTTGCCTTTGAATCTTTTTTTTTTTCAAGTGCTCCCCATTACTCTTAAAGGTAACGTGCATATGATATTTCTATACAAGTGTAGAGACCCAAAAGAGAGGTTTATATTGGCATTTAAGAAGTAAACATCACTAGAAATTTTCCTCTAATCATACTTCTGTAGAGCAAGTATTCCCAAGATGAATTATCTTTATATCATGCAAATTAGGAAAATCAAGACTAAGAGATTTATTGGGATCATAAGAATATCATTTAATTGGGCCCAAATTCAGCACAACACATGAATCCCCATATTATTCAAAATAATTTGACTGATTTTTTTTTTCAAAAAAAATAAAATAAAACTGGATATCAAAATAAGCTGAAGATGATATTAAAAATGCCATCATAAGGTCTGGCTTATTGCATCAAAGGCATCAATAATAGGATTGTAAAAATCATATTAAAAATGAGCTTGAACAATTAGAGCAGATGATGTCAATCACTACTAGACCATGTCCATTCACGTGGGACAATGTGGCATGGAAGTTGCCAACCAAGGCTCCCAAGTGCAATATTATCCATTCAGATTTTAATCATAGTAAAGCATGAATAAAACACTCATTCTTTATAACTACAAAGTATCATCAATAAAAGCTAAAATGCACTTTAAGATATACAAAAAGCTCATCATTTTGCTCAATCATGCAGAAATTAAATCTCTACAAGGCCACCAAAATGCTGGAAGAATATCTAGGCGCCGCTGGAGCAACAAACTTTACACATGATTTAATAGCACCGTTTCCAGTTTCATAAGCCACCACCTTACATGAACGCACTCACCAATTATAAGAAAATATAATAGCTTGCAATCTTCATTTTACCAAAGAAAGTTATACCAATGGAGCAAGAAAACGTTGCTGAAATTTTCACTTAAATATTTATACCCAATTGTCAAATAACTTGGTTGTGTGTGTAATATAAAAAAAAAAGGTCAAGCCAAAAGAGAGAACTGCACTTCAGTTTTCAGCAGATAAAAATTAAGTGGAAGATTTACATACAAAACACTCAATTCTTATGTATTTACATAACTCCAAAATTTTAATTTTTATGTGAATACCTCCTTGCCTTTGTATGACAAGATGCATTTCACTTTTTAAAAATTAAATTAACGATAGTTTTTATATGAAATGAAAGATTTTGGTGGTGTAAAAGTAAAAAAAAAAAAAAAAAAAAAAAAACCAATCTTTTGGGGGGTTGGGAGTAATGTATGTAAATGCCCAAAATTAAATATATAAGAGTTCTATAAATAAGTAGGCGATGGGCTTAACATCACCCACCTTTGAAAGATATGCAACTCTCAATTTATCCTGAAAATATATACTCATGCAATGAAAAAGACATTTATACTCATAAATATTGAAACATATTCGATTAGCTCAGCCATATCAATCAGAAATAAATGAAATCAGACAGATAAAGAGTTTCCTTCTTCGCAATGCTGCAAATAAGGAAATATTATATTTGCGCGGATTCTTTCCTGCGGATTCTTTCCTTTGCGGATTCTTTCCTTTTAGCTAAATATTAGATTAGGAATATGTATTAATTAAGATACTTAATTTAGATTATACTAAATATTATGTACCTAAAATAAATTGTACAAACTATTATTTATTGGAATGAAACCAAAGGAAAAGAAAAGGATATTCAGCCTATTTGCTCAAAATATTGACATGGTATTAGAGCTTTAATCGGTCTGAATCCTTGAAATTTTAGCTTTTGTTATCTTTGGCTAACATCTTCGACTGCTTCCTCGCCGAAGCGCTCGTTCTTGTCTTTGTGTTCTGCGGCATCTTCGTCCGCTTTGTTTGAGTTCTGCCGCTGCTTCAAGCCGATCGACTCCCTTTGATCGGACCTCTGGTGCGGCATCTTCATAGTTCTGCTGCTGCGTTCTGTGGCATCTTCTTGAGCGGACCCTGGTGCGGCATTAAGAAGCGACATCTTCTTGAGTTCTGTTGTTGAGTTCTGCCGTTCTATTTGAGTTCTGCGACATCTTCTTGAGTTGTGCCACTAAGTTCTACCACTACGATCGCTCCATTTGAGTTCTGCGGCATTTTCGTTAGCTCTATTTGAGTTCTGTCGCGATTCACTCGTTTTCTCTGAGTTCTGCAGAGATCCAATCGGTTCGATCATCACGATCGCGACTGCTTCAAGCTTTGCCTCGCTTTTCGATCTTCATTCATCATTTCAGGTCTTTTCCCCAGAACTAGTCATCTATCTGCATCCTCCAGTAACAAAAATCTGTATCAACAAATTTCTCGATCTCTGAAACATTCACTTCATCTGCAGTCGTTGGCTCTAAGGAACAGAGAATTGTAATGGAAACAGTCTGCCAACTTTAGGCCCTCTCGCTATTACCTTCCCCGGCACCTAATCCTGCACAATACAACCATCACGAGAAAAATGTACTTCATAGTTATTATCCACAATTTGACCAACAAAGAGTAAGTTAATAGATAATTTAGAAGAAACCAAGACATGTTTGAAAGATGAGTTAATATCACAAATTGTCGTAATTGAAATATTATTTCCATTAGCAACCTGAATATGTTGAGTACCAGTGTACGGTCGTTGGTTATGCAATAACTCAGCTATAGCTATACTAATCATATGATTTGTGGCGCCTGAATCAACAAAGCAAGGAGAAGTAACCGAAGAAATAGTTTTACCTCTCCCTTGAAAGCCGAGAGCAGAAAAGACAGATAGAATCATCTGTTAAACCCTATAGGGTGTGACAGGTGATTGATTATTGTCAGTAACTGTGGAAGTCGAGGCAGGATTATGAGTGTCAGGTACCGTGGCATGAAGTGCTTTTGGTTTGCGATTTTGGGGTCGTGTTGGGAACTCCGAAAGAGTATGTCTCATTTGCTTGCAATAAGTACATGTCTTATTTTCACAATTCCATGCAATATGACCAAATTTCTTGCAGCTGTAGCACTGCACTGGCCCCTTCCCTTTAGTCTTAGCAGCATATGTCATATTAATTATTTCTGATGATTCACCTGTTGTACCGATTGTAGCTTGTGTCGCCAATCTTTGTTCTTCGCACAGTAATTGCCCAAAACAAACATCCAAACACGGAACCAATCTCTGTTTAGCAACCCAGCTCGAACAGTTTCAAATTCAGGTCTCAGTTTCATTAAAAACTGATCACGACGACTATCTTCATGAATGGCTTGAAGACTAGTTAAGTTCTCCTTTGACACCTTAACATAGATAATACCGGTATATTCGCTATATAAATTTAGAAAGTCAGAATAATATTGTTAAATTGAAAGATTACCCTGACCATAATTATTCATGTCAATTTCAAATTGAAAGCATTTCGCAGAATTATCTTGATTATAAACACGCTTCAAGTATTCTCACATTTCTTTAGTTGTGTCAAAGGATCGTAAATTGTTCACCATATGAACCTCAGACCATATGAGCCTAAATAGATCCCAAAATCCAGGAAACAATCCGAGCATCCTTTGCTTCCCATTGACCAAGATCTTTTGCCTCAGTAGGAGCTGGGAAAGACCCATCAATATAGCCCCAAAGCTCCTTCCTTTTTAAGAATATTCTGAGTTGAAATTCTCATGCAGCATAATTCTTTCCCGTAAATCTGATAGCTAAGATTTCAAAAGACATTCTAAATAGATTGATCGTCGATCGAAATCAACTAAAATAAGAGAAAAACAAGATAAATAAAATTCAAATCATTGATCTAAATGAACGTGAGAGGCTTGGTTGAAGATATTGTCATCACAGAATCTGAAAATCAATTGATGTCTCAGCTACAGAAACGTCTTCAGGGTGGGTTCTTTTCATATGAAAGATTTAGGGCCATTAACTTATTTCTTAGGACTCGATGTTCCCTCTTCCGCCGATGGTATTTTTTTTCACAGCACAACTATACGAAGGGACTCATTGCTTTGACTGGTCTTCAAGATGGTCGTTCTGATAGTAATTTTTTTGTTCTGCGGAGTCTCCTATCACCTTAACAGCCTATAGTGATGTTGATTGTGCTGGTTGTTCTGATACACGCCGATACACGCCGATCTATTACTGGTCTATTACTGGATGGTGCATGTTTCTGGGCAACTCTTTAATCTTTTGGAAGAGCAAAAAACAAGATCGAGTGTCTAAGTCACCTACTGAATCAGAATATCGCGCTATGTCCCCTGCTTGTTTTGAGATCATTTGGCTTCGGGGTGTGCTGGCTGAGCTTGGTTTGCCTCAGCTCGAGTCTACTTCTCTTCATGCAGATAATACTAGTGCTATCCAGATTGTTGCTAATCCTGTCTTTCATGAGCGCACAAAACACATTGAAGTGGACTGTCATTCCATTCGAGAAGCCTATGAGGAGGGTGTTATATCTCTTCCTCATATCACTTCTGATCTTCAAAGGACTGATATATTTACTAAGACTCTTTCTCGACAGCGTCATCAGTTTCTTGTCAGCAAATTGATTCTTTTTGATCAACCAGCATCAATTTGAGGGAGGATATCAATCAGAAATAAATGAAATCAGACAGAATAAAGAGTTTCCTTATTCGCAATGTTGCAAAGAAAGAAATATTATATTTGCGCGGATTCTTTCTTTTTAGCTGAATAATTAAATTTGGAATATGTATTAATTAAGTTACTTAATTTAGATTATCTTGAATATTATGTACCTAAAATAGATTGTACAAACTATCATTTATTGGAATGAAAGCAAAGGAAAAGACATTCAACCATTTTTTTCAAAATATTGACAAGCCATGGTTGAGCTAGATTTGGATCCTATGCATTAATCATGATAAATGCAGTTGATGCAATTTCCTACATATTTTAAAATAGAATAAAATAAAAGAGCACGAAAAAATACAAACTTATATCATTCAAAACTGGATAAGGCTTGAAATGACACAAAAAATAGAATAAATAATAATTCATATCAAACATTACAAACATTTCCCAGAAGCAATCCTCCTAAACAAGAAATGACACCAGAATTCTCAACTATGTACAGTAAGACATCATAACTATTAAGGACTTACTTCACATG
This sequence comes from Phalaenopsis equestris, assembly GCF_001263595.1. Classification (NCBI taxonomy): domain Eukaryota; kingdom Viridiplantae; phylum Streptophyta; class Magnoliopsida; order Asparagales; family Orchidaceae; genus Phalaenopsis; species Phalaenopsis equestris. The sequence continues at coordinate 1,302,740 of NW_018164578.1, forward strand.
CAGCAATCAAAGATTATTGAGTTGTCCTGCAAAAAAAATTACAAGGGGAAAGCCTGTGAATCACAACAAAGGTGCTATTTGTTTGACCACTGGAACTCGATTTCTATGGTTCGAGGAGGTCCACTCTTGCTTACAGGAAGCAATGTATAATCGCCTGCTACAGATCCCATCATGACCACCCGATCGATCTGTATTGTAACTTTGCCGAAGGAGCTCTGTAATTCAGATCAAACTTCAAACTCAATTCAAATAACAGAAAAAAAGAAAGGGAATTTACATACCTAGCACACAATTCTTATGTATTTACATAAACTTTCATATTTACACAAATAGCACTTTGGTATTTTAAACCTCTGCATAAAAAAAATGTTTTTGACTTTTAAAAAGTGATAATAGTGCCATTTTTGATGTGATATTAAGGATTCAAGTGCTGTGTGTGTGAATATGAAAGTTTAGGTGTGAGATATGTAAATACATAAGAATTATGCTGTATGTATGTAAATGATCCAAAAAGAAACTGTCAAATGCAGAACTTTGTGAGCATTACCTTTCCAATTTTGCTTTTGTTCTTGCACGATATGTGGAGTTTTTGTCCTTTTGGCGGAGTGTCGAAGGCCCAGGCAAAGGCGTCATCCCATTCTGGTGTAGGGCCGGTGGATACAATCTGAAGATTATGCATACAAATTATTATAATTTGGCCAACACACATTTAGCTAATAAAGAGCACACCACAATTTCTCTAATTTCTAATAACCAATCGAAGTTAATTTACTGCTTTTCATTACCCCTTATGGAATTCCATAAGAAGCATATGGAATTCTGAGAGAAGAAAGGATTAAAAAGGTTTACTATTTATGTGGGGTTATTTAAGTCCCAGATTATATATAATTTGACTCACTTGGTCCACCTAGTATTGAAATATGACAAAAGATAACTTTGTTAAAAGTAACAAAAGTTACAGTTACATTATCCGATGGTGTTAAAAATAAAGTTATTTTAAGAATTCACATATTGATATTTTTACAAAATCCAGTTTGTCTACTTAGCTTTTTTGAGATGGGACTTATTGGTAACATTTTCCATATTTTTAATCTTATTTTCAGATGGTTAAATTTATAAATTTTAGCAATTATTATTGATAAATGTTCTATAAATCCCAATTTTTTTAAAAAATATCATTTATTAAATGTGGTAAAAATTTCAAGATGTAAATTCTTAAAATACCTTCATTTTTAATACTCCTTTAACTTTGACTTCAATTTCTGTTACTTTTAATGGCAGGACCATTTTAACTCCAATTCCATTTTAACTCCAATTTTAAAAATTCAAGAACTGCAATCAAACCTTTTCTATAGTTTGGGATTAAAATAGGCCCTCATAAAAATTTGAGGGACCATTTTGATCTTTTTTTCAATTCCTAAGTACAGAAGGAGACAACAATTAACTGATAGAAGTCACTGAAAAGTAATTCTTGCCCATTTAACAGGTTTTAAGAAATTACAGAGAAAGCAAAGTATGAATCATCAATCTGAACAGCTACTATAATTAGCAAGGGAATATGCAGCATCTTTCCATTTTTTGTTTGTAAGAAGTCACAAAAAATAAAAAATAAACAACTACATCAAGTTTTGTAGAAATATTGGTCTATAGAAAGGAAAAAAACTACAAGGAAATGACGTCGTGCTAGAATAATTAGTTAAAAATATAGACAGTTCAAGAACGTATTTCTTCATATAATCTAAGACGATTCCCTCTAAATTTGTCCACCACTAGAGTTACACCAACCCTATCACGGATATATTCATTTTGCATTCTGTCTCAAAGTGTAAAGCCACTCATCCACCTAATCATTCTCATCTCGACAACACTTGGTTTTATGATTCTCTTTTAAAGGCCAACATTCTGCATCATAGAGCATTGCAAGTTTCACCACGATCTTATAAAATTTTCCTTTCAGTCTAAGGGGCACTTTTCTATCACACAATAGACTCCATGCATTCCTCTACTTCAACCAACCATCTTGAATTCTACTAATAACATCACCATCTATATCACAATCACTATGAACAAAAAAACTGAGATATCTAAAGCGTTCACACCTTTTAATGATTTGATCACCTATAGTTACAATTCTGCCACTAGAGCTACTATTACTAAAATTGCCATGCATGTATTCAGTTTTAGTTCTACTCAAATGAAAACCTTTAGACTCCATGCATATCCCGAACACTTTCTCTAGCCTTATCCAAAAGAAGGATATCATTAGCGAAAAACAAACACTAAGATATATCTCCTGAAAAAATGTCCAGTAAGAGCATGCATAACTAAAGCAAAAAGATATGGGCTTAAAGCCGATCTCTTATGTAATTCAACTAAAATAAGAAAATATTTGGCCAATCCTCCTGTTCGAACACAGCTCTAGTATACATATCTTTAATGTCTTGAATATAGGTTAAATCAACATCTTTCTCTAGAATTCTCAAAAAGATTTCTCTTGGAACCTTATCTTAAGTTTTTTTAAATCAATAAAAATCACATGTAGATCCTCTTATCCTCTCTGTACTTCTCCATCAAACCTCTCAATAAATGCATAGCATCCATAGTAGACCTGCCCGACATAAATCCAAACTGATTATGAGAAATCTTTCTAATGCGTCTTAACCTATGTTCAATTATCCCCTCTCATAGTTTTAAATTAATTCCTCTATAATTTGCACACTCTTGTGCATCCCCTTTATTCTTAAAAATTGGAACCAAAACACTCTTCCTCCACTCCTAAGGCATTCTTTAATTTTTCAAATAATATTAAAGAGTTTAGTAAGAAAAAAAAAAACTCTCAATTCTTTTAAATATTTCAACACTTTAATTAGGATATGATCGGGTCTATAGATTTTTCATCCTTGTTTTCTTTAAAGCCTCATCAACTTCTTTTTTACTAATGCGACAGTAGAAATGAAATATTTTATTACTATTAACGATATTAAAATCACTAAAATTAATTTTATTTTCAAAACTTCATTGAAAATTTATCAAAATAACTCACTCACCTATATTGAATATCCCTTTTTAAAAAAACACTTTGATTTTTATCTTTAATATGCTTTACTTGAGTAAAATCTTTATTTTTTTCTCTTTATTTGACTAGTTTATACATATATTTTTCACCATGTTTTGTATCTAATCTACTATAAAAAACATTAAAAGTAGTATTTTTAGCATCACAAATTATTCTCTTAGACTCTCTACGAGTCATTTTATATTTTTTTCAGTTATCTAAACTTTTACATTTAAACTAATTTTTATAATACTTCCTATATTTTATCTTTTCTCGCACATTATTATTCCACCACTTACTATTTATATTTATAGAAACTTTTCATATTGATTCTCCAAACACATCTTTTACCACTTGTTTAAAAGTATTTGTTATTTTATCTCACATAGAATTCGTTTCTTTATGAATATCCCAAATTTTGAAATCTTGAAGTTTACTCATAAAAAGATAATCATATTCGTGTCTTTTAGTTGACCCCATCTAATTCTATGACAATGATTCTCAATAATCTTTATTTCACAACTCATCTTACAATAATCGGTATTGAATACTTAAATTCTCACTTGAAATGACCTTACAATTTTTATATTATCGACGATCTTTTCATCTTTAATACACTTGAGTTAAATTTTTATTTTTTTATTGTTTAACTAGTTTATATATATATTTTCACCATCTTTAGTATCTAATATATTATAAATATCACAAAAAACATAATTTTTAGCATCACAAATTTTTCTCTTAAACTTCCTACGTATCATTTTATATTTTTTTCTAGTTCTCTAAGTTTTTACATTTAAACCAATTTTTATAACACAACTTATATTTTATTTTTTCCACCGACTAATTTTATTTATAAAAAATTTTCTTATTGATTCTCTAAACACATCTTATATAACTTGTTTAATAGTATTTGTTATTATCCCACATAGAATTTATTTTTTCATGAAGATCCCAAATCTTCAATCTTGAAGTTTACTCGTAAAAATAATTTTATTTGTCTTTTAGATGCACCCATCTAATTCTATGACAAAGATTTATAGTATTCTTTATTTTACAACTCTCATCTTAAAATTCAGAACCAATAATCGATATTGAATAATTAAATTCTCACTTGGAATAACCTTACAATCTTTACATTCTCAACGATCTCTTCTTCTCATTAGAAAATGATCAATATGTGTTTTATTATATCCATTCTTATAAGTAATAATATGATCATCCTTTTTTTTGAATAAAGTATTAACAATAACAAAAACATAAAATATATAATTTGACTGTCAAATAAAAAAAAGGACAAAAACATAATATAAAGATAATGACACTCATTATTTTGGCGGTCTCAAATCAAAGATGATCAATTTGACTATCAAATCCTGCATGAACAAATCATAAAATATCAACACAAACATATTCTTTCATAAATGCAGTGATAAGGATCCCAAATAGTTGGACATTGGCATTGCCCTGAATAGGTGCGAAACCCACATATTTGACTAGCATGATTTCCATAAAACATGGAGAAGAGAAAAAAAAAACATGCAATCCTGATAATTGGACCATCAGCCCTTGCCAAATGATGCACAACAAACATATTAGACTAGAAAAGACAGCGATCATGGAAAACTATGAGTTAATGATCTATCATAGAATAACAAAGAAAAAAGATGAAAAAAAACTCTGCTGACAATCTAAAAACATGAAATCTTGAAGTTTCATCATCATAATTTACCTTGGTTTGTCTTGGTGGACTGCTCCCGAGAGTCAACTTGCAGTATACACTAGGATTTCCAACAGATTGCCTCAAGTTGCTCCCGCGCTTAATTGTGACAGTAAGTGTGCCCGGTAAGCACTGCAAAAGAAGTTCTGCTTTTTCCTGAAAGCGTGGTGGTCCTGACTGAATCAAATATTGAAGCATAGGGATAGCCTCCGATGCCGCAACTGATTGAGCTTTGAAAACTTCGATTGGGCAGGCTGACCATGCCTGTCTAAGAAGAAAAAGTGAATCTAATGCTGCTTCCTGAGTTGCCTCGGAGCCAGTTTTGAGAGACGTAACAAGATGTGGAATGCTTAGGGTCGTAGGCTCAGTAGCTCGTAAGCGAGGAAAATTGCCAAGCAGTGCATTTAGTGCCTTCAAATATTCCTCGTTAGCTCCTCCACTGGTCCACAAGTCCTTCTCAATGGCAGCTACAGAATACACAAAGCCTCTATACCTTGAGAAATATGGATAACATAATAATATGCAATAATATCATCATTATCATCAATAACCTTGTCCCTGCCATTTAAGGTTGGCTTTATGAATCATTATTCTCATTTTTTTATTTTATTTTATTTTATTTTTGCATGAATCTTCATCCTTCATTTATTTCTAGTTAGCATTAATGTAATGTTAAACCTACTTTGCATGATTATTGCACAAAACTTGAAAAGAAAGAATTGCTAAAAACCTAATACGTACATCATAACATTGGCTTAGATAGGGTATTACAACGTTTAACAAAGAAACCCTAAACTTTTTCAATATTCTCTTTTTACCAATAGGACCCTAAATAAGCTACAATTCTTAACACAGCCCCAAAAGATGGGCAAAAAATATCCACTAAGCTCATCTTGTCACATAAACTAAACAAATCTAATGAAACTAAATCTGTTAGTGAGATGGTCGGCCACTACACTCCAATGGCTACATGACTTAGCTTTAGTAGCTCGTTATTCAATTTTTTCCTTGATGAAGAATCTATCAGTCTCCACATGTTTAGTTTTATTGTGTTGCATTGGGTTGTTAGGAATGCTAATTGTTGACTTCTTGTCGCACGACAACTTCATTTGAGTTCCTTAGTCCACCTTAAGCTTCACCAACAAGGCTCTCAGCCACATCATCGCGGCAACTCCTAATGCGATGGCGTGTACTCTACTTTTGTTGTTGACCTCGTAAATACAGACCGTTTCTTACTCTTCTAAAATACCAAGTTGCCTCCTATGAACATGCAATATCCTAAGGTGGATCTTTTGTCATCTGCACAATTTCCCCGGCTAGCGTCACAAAAGCCCTCAATGACCACATGACCATTCTTCTTGAAGATCAACCCCTTCCCCGATGCACTCTTCAGATACCTCAAAATCTGATACACTACATCCATATGACTCTTCCTTGGATCGTGCATGTAGCGGCTCACCATGCTCACTGAAAAAGAGATGTTGGATCGAGTGTGACACAGATGGATCAGACAACTCACCAATTTTTGGTACCTCTCACGATCAACAGGTTCTCTTGCCCATGCACTCAGCTTGGCTTTCTTGTCCATTGAAAGACTGTAGTTTTGCACCCTAACATGCATGTTTCTGTGAAAAGATCTAACATATTTTCTCTAGGACAAAACCATCCCCTCAAGTCCACAAGTCACTTCAATCCAAGAAAATATTTGAGTTATTTAAGATCTTTCACCTCAAATTCATTGACCCATCTTAACTTTAGCTAGGTAATTTGTCTCGTCATCATCGGTGACAATGTTGTTATCAACATACAATAGTAGTGTGACATTCAAGTTGTTGAAAGGACACCGTATAGTCTACATTGATCTGTCGATATCCCATGCTTACCATAGCCTTTCTAAACTTATCAAACCAGGCTCAAGGAAACTGCTTCAAGCCATACTGTGGCTTCCTAAGCCTACACACATTTTCCATTGTCTAGATTGTACTGAATCCAGATGGTGTCTCCATATATACCTCCTCCAGTAACTCACCACAAGGAAATACATTCATTACATTGAGTAGGTGTAACCTCCACCCACCATTCACTGTAAGAGAAACCAATGTTTTCACTGCACTTATCTTTGTTACTGGTCCAAAGATTTCATCATAGTCAATGTCATATGACCGATTGTACCCTTTCTCCACCAGTCATGTTTTGTATCGCTCCACCTTCCCTTCTAGAGTTTGTTTCACCGTGAAGTTCCACTTGCACTAAACTGTCTTTTTCCAAATTGATAGTGACACTATCTCTCATGTTCGATTTTTATCGAGAGTTATAGGCTCTTCACACATATCTGCTTTCCACTTGAAATCTTGCTTAACAACCTGTCAAATACTTGGGTACAGAGATAGTGTCCAAAGATACGATGAATGCTCCATTTAAAGGTAATATGTTGGAATAATGAAACAAATTAGCAATGTCATGTTCCCACCCAAAAAAAATCGGGAGGATGTTGTGCATTGCTGCGAGAGTATCTTCTTAAAGTTGTCGGGTTAGGAGAAGAAAGAGAAGGAATCACACCATCTGCGAGTTCTAAGTCGAAAGTGGATCTTGTAGTTGTCTTAAGAGTCAAGGAAGACCAGGACAAGAGATTAGCTCACAAAAGTGGGACTACATACACCATTCTCTTATTTTGCTTCCTTCTCCATTTATACACCCTTTAGCTCACCTTCAGCCTGAATCCCACCACCTTTGGGTTCACTCTCCCTATTTTCTAATTCCTAAATTGATTCATCCTACATCACAAGACAAGGAATTGCTCCCACGTGTACCACTCTCTCATCATTGCTTCTCACTCTACATTGCCTCATATATCCAGTATCTGATGAGTCACTGAAGGGTAAGGGCAACTCATAGGTGTCGTACCATTCAAATTCTCTAAATGACACATTAATGCTCACAAACAGTCTCTCCTCTATCGGGCTTCAGCAGACATACCATTCTCGGGTAACAAAATAATCTACGAACACACATTTTACAGCCCTATGATCCAGCATCCTTATTGATAGTTTGTTATCCTTCATAAAACATACACATCCAAACATTTTCAATGGGAGAATCCTTTTATTATCTCCTTTCAACATTTGACAATGAGATTTTCAATCAAACATCCTCGATGACATCCTATTAGTCAATCCTATTAATCAATTGAGCAGCTGTCAAACTTTTTGCCCTCATAAATGCTTTAGGACATTCATTACGATCATCAAGTTTCGGGCAACCTCTAGAAGGTGTTAATTCTTTTTCTCTGTCACTCCACTTTATGTCGGTGTGTATGAACATGTGATTTGATATTATATCCCTTAGGATGACAAGTATTCCCCAAATATTTTGTTGGTACACTCTCATTATCAGACCTCAATAGTTTCACTACTGCATCCTATTGAGTCTGGATTGTCTTGTTCAAATGTTTGAAGCAAACAAATATATCACCCTTATTTTTCATCAAATATAACTAAGTAACACGAGGAAAACACTCAATAAGTCACAAAATATCAATAACCATTCATAGACGAGGAAAACAATCAATAAGTCACAAAATATCAATAACCATTCATAGAACTTGTAAACAAGGTCCTCAAAGATCAGAATAAATCGAGTCAAAAATACCAAAACTCATATTTTCAGAACTAATATAAGAGTTTGAATAAGCTTGTCAAACTCACAAGCAACACAAACAATCTTTTGTTTATTTGTCTTTTCATATAAAGAATTACACAACCGGCTCAATAAACCAAAATAAGAGTCTCATGCGTCTGTGATGTAGTGGCAATACATCCTCCACACTCCTCCCAGATTCTCCTACTCCATCACTCTCTACCATAGATGTCAAAGTAGAGTTCATCCTCTCCCAGTTCAAGTATTAAAATCCACTATGCCACGTTCCAGTCTCAAGTGTCCGACCCATCCCTTTCTCTAGGAAGATCACCTTAGGAATATTAAAAAAATAGCATACTTTAGTTGGAAAATAACGACACAGATAAAAGATTTACTAGAAAATAAACATGCAAAATATTGGTCAAAGTCATATAATTGGTACCCTCACTGTACCCTTAAAACTTTAGGTTGAGTTTGTAGCATTAACAATCTAGATGCTCTCTAGTACTACTATGGGTATAGAAAGAAAACTCTATGGTATAATATATCACATGTCAAGATGCACCATAATCTACTATCAATTTTGTTGATCCTGCGGTGGAAATAGATGCAAGAGCATGTGTATCACAAGCATCTTTGTCAAAGTTGGCATAAGTGAAATGTTACCCTTTGATGATAACTGGCTAGAAGTTTCCTCAGCCTCATCTCCTGTTGATTTTTGTTTACTCTTCAACAGCTCCAGACACTCGTAATCCTCTTTGGTAAAAATCACACGTTTCTCCCTCATTTATTACCATCGATTTGCCCAGTAACCCTATTTTCCACAATTTTGACCATCACGGCCTCCACCATGTGCACGTCCACTTGTCTCTTTTCCTTAAGTGGCCTAGGATAGGTCTTTCTCAAATGCCCGACTTCACCACAATTATAACACTTGCAACTCTCCTCCTGGACAACTATCATACCTGAGCTCGAGACAATCAGCCTTGATTGCGCACCCGGAAGTCCACTCGGCTCAAAGCGTAGCTTCATGCTATTCTCCTCTTGTATCATTGCAGCAATGGCATCATTTAGTGAAGGAATAGTCGTCTGAGCTAGGAGGACTGATCTCCTCTGATCAATGGTCGCGTTCAGATAGACCAAAAACTGCATACTCCTCATCTGTGTAAAGATCTCTTTCTTACATTTCAGATCGCTAAAGCTCAACATCGACGAGAAATGAGATCTGCCCAAATTCGCTCCAAATCTATGACGTATTCCTGAATCGATATATCACCACGTACCATTATTTGTAGCTCACGCTAAATCTAAAAAACCCTCATGTGGTTCTCCGTCCCAACATAAATCCACTTCAGCTTTGCCCAGACATCCCTTACTTTTCGAATGCCATCTTCTGATGAGGCGATCAATGGAACTATCGAGTTAAGAAGCCATGTGTAAAGTAAGGCATGTGTGGCTCTCCACTCATCTCCCTCGGCACTATCACACTTTGACTCGGCCTCAACTCTCATCAGACATCCCTTCAGTCTCTTCCCAACTAAAGCAACCTCGATCTGATGTGACCAACAAAGAAATTTAGTTTCAGATCCACAGGAGGGAGATCCAGCTTCACTTGCATCGGAGCACGTGTTGAGGTAGTGGACCCCGTCAAGATGCTAGCTCCCTATATGAGTTCGATCAAGACCTTCAGAACCTCAAAATCTATCTTCCTCAGATGCTCCAATCCTTTACCTCCTGCACCATCTCCTTCTCCTAACATCCTCAATAAGTCTAGATCACACGAGACTCCCTTCCTCTTCTTGACTCGATCCTGATCTACTTGACCCTCAAAATTGAGATCCTCCCCATCAACCTTTCTTTCTATACTTCCGCTCCACATCCTGTACACAAAAGTCACGCATCTCTCCCAGTTTGTTCCTCTTTCTCGCTTCCCCCTGTCCTTGCACATTGCCACTCGACTCCTTCATCTCACAACAAACCGCAGAAACCCTCTCCTGCCCAAATCCCTCACGATATAGTTGAGAAACCAAATTTAGGATGACAGTATATAGAGAACTCTACGATATAATCACGATCAAAGCTTACTAGGAAGGAGACAACGTGACCAATCGCGATCTCACACCTTCATGACCGAACCCTACAAGATAGTCACCATCATAGCTTGTTAGGACCGCGACGATGTGACCGAACCCTACGATACAGTCGCAACTAGGAAGGCAAAGATGTGAGACGGCTAGGTTAGTCTATGATACCAAAAAAAAAAGAATTGTTCAAAAATGAGTTTGTATATTCATAACATGGGCTTAAATAATGTAGTACAATATTTACAAATAAACCCTAAGACTTCATCAATGTTCTCTTTTTACCAAAAGGATCCCAATTCTCAACAACTTGTAGCAAAACTACCTTTGAAGCACCCTTCTTATTGATTTTATTATAATTTTGGTCTTATTAGTATATCTTTTACCTTTAGTTGTACATGTCCAAATCAACTAAATTTATTTTTTACAATCATATCTTCAATAAATGGAGCTCACACTGTCCCTCAAATAAAACTATTTCCAATCTACCATTTTTAATTGTCATGCATCCATCTAATTTAAGTATTGCTCAACTTATCCATCAATGAATTTCTTATTGCCAAGTAATACAAACCGTCCATGATTACATCTACAATATCACATGCTCTTTTTATAGTAAAAACACGTACCATTTAATATTGCAATAATTCCTTATTATTGAAAATATTATATTTTATTGTATTTTCCTTAAGTTTCTCTACTTTGCTAAATATAGACACATATATGCTTGTACTAAAATATGAAAATGACTCCTTTTGTTCATCTTCTCTAGCTCGCTAGGGTTTCGCCGTTACGACGAACTCTGGTTTCTAATCCACTGCTCGTGCTCGATCTCCTTTTGTGTTCGTCTGTTTCATGTGTCATCATCCTCGCAGCTCGAAATCTTCTACAGGTGTGCGTCTGTGCAGGCGTCGTGCGCGTCTCTGCGAGATCGCTGAAGTGTCTGCAAGTCTTCTGCGGCATCGTGCGCATCTCTGCGGGATCGCTGAAGTGTCTGCGAGTCTTCTGCAGCGTCCTTTATTTCCACGACGTCCTCTGTTATCTGCGGCATCCTCTGTGCGAATTCTTCCGCGCAGTCGTCTGCGTTTCCTCTCTTCTGCGCAGCATCAGCCCAGACCTCTTCTGTCCGACTTGCAGCTCTTCTCCCTTGATGTGACTTGTTGTGATGGAGCTTCCTCCTTCGGTTGAGCCCGGTAAAACCTCTTTTGCTCACGTTGTGGGTAATCCTCGGGAGGAGACGGCGGTTATATTCCCCTCAAGTTATAAGAAGAATCGTGATGGTACAGGTGACTGCCTTTTAATTAAGAATGCAAACAGGAAGTGTGGGAAGACAACATTTTTATTAAGAATGCAAACAGGAAGTGTGGGAAGACAACACTATTTTTCTCTGAGTCAGAAATTTCAACCCTGATTGACAAATTCAAATTTGCTCTCATTGGGAAATTTCAGTGGAGACACCCAGCTATGGAAGTTAGCGGGAAAAGTTTTGATGATCTCAAATTAGAAGGAAAGTGAAAAGAGGGGTTCATGGATGGAAGACATGTTTTGATTCAGTTAACTGTGTCTGAAAACTACACTCATATTTTCTCCAAAAATTATCTTAATATTATTGGTAAACCAATGAAGCTACTCAAGTGGTCTCTTGATTTTGACCCCAATCATGAACCTCCTACTGTACTAGTATGGTTTAGTCTACCTGATCTCAAGCTGCATTTTTTTTCATCATCAGATTCTCTACTCTATTAGTGTCATACTTAGAGACCCTATGAAGCTATATCTACTCACTTTCAACCTTACCAGACCTCCTGTAGCCAAAATACTTTTGGAAAGAGATATTACTTTGTCTGATGTTACTGAAGTCTGGTTAGGCACAACGGATAATGAATATTAACAACAAATTGTCATCGAGCATAGACCTTCTTGTTGTTCTCATTGTAAGATGTTTGGGCATACTCTTGATAAATGTCATAATCTTCACTCTAATTTGAAATCTAAAGATCAAGTGAATAAGGATGGTTCTAAGGATATATTTGGGATAAAGGACATATTTGTATAACCTTGAAAGAAAGCTAACATAGGACAAATTTTGGTGTCTGATTCTATTGCCCCTGTCGTTACTGTTGCTGCGAGTGATGTGATGCTGACACCTTCAAACCCCATAGAAAACAATACTGATGGACTATTACATACAAATGATAGTGCTCAGACTGATAATCAAGAGAGCCTCGTAGCTCGACTTCTTCAGGAAGTATCCGGTGTAGAGGCAACTCATACTTCACATAAACTAGAACCTATTGTGGGTACTACGGTTGGTATTCCTTCTGCTTCAGCCCTACCACCCCATCAGACTGATTCTTCAGATGAGAAATGACAGGTCTATTCCAGGAGGAAGAAGAAGAATGGAGGTCGACTCCAACTCGAAAACATATTGGATGATGCATTAGTTACTACTGACAATGACAATCATCTTACTAAGTTATTAGTTTGCTCCTTCCCTAGAACTAGAGGCCGAGGCAAAACCAAATTGGGTCGCTCTCTAGCCACCTGATACTATGTATTTCAGCATTGTTAGACTTTTTATTTTACTATCTAATGTATTTTCTGTTTTTTCTAGTTTTGAAACATTTTGTGGTTTTTTGTATGGGCAGGGTGTCATGCTTGGGCCCTCCCACACATTGTATCTGTATCTTTTTTTTTTCTATTTAATATATTAGCTTTTTTGGGCTTTCAAAAAAAAATGCTTGTACTAAAATGTAAATTCTTTGAAGTTATAATGCAAATCCTTCTCTCCCCCTTCTAACATTTTATGATAGGAATAGCCGATAATGCTGTCAATCTACATCAAATACCTTCCATTCAATGCCACACTCCTTGAAGTTATGAACTCCATTGAATTTCTCTCACACAATTCTAACAGTGACAAATTTGCACTTGAATTTATCATATCTTCTTACTGTCAGCAATCGAGCACTGAGCCACATCTATTTCTCGCAAATCTATCAACCTCGATGATCTACATCTATTCTCCGAAGAAGACCACACTTTTGTCATTTATCCACAACGACACTCTCTATTGATGTCTTCTAACGATACTTGTGTTTTTGTTAGCTTTTTTTTACTTGAATCTTATTAACGACTATTTGCATCCAATTTGCACTACTCGATGTTTCCCAGGTCAACAATTCTCCTCCTGTGACATGATAAAATTCGAGCAATAAAACATTCAACTATTTAATCTATGGTCAATATTGTCTTCAAACTAAAACTAACATATTCTATATCATCTTGTGTTTAAGAGGAAGTGTTACCAAACCTAAAGCTATCACAAGAGCCAATTTATTTAAAGTAAGGATCTGCACTATCCAGTAATAAAATACCTCCTCGTTATTAACAGAATTCTCATGAACTGTACTTTCATAATTCTTCCCTTCTTTCAGCTATAGATGGGCTCGTACATGCTTGTACTAGAATAACAATTTTGTAAAGATTCAATCTATTGCAATTCTCTCTCTTCTAGCAACATTTAAAAACAATAGCATTTTCTCTTGAGTGGCCTTGTCTACGTATAAATTACAAAACTCCACAAACGAAATAGAAAAAGAACAAAATTTCTCAGTATTAATAACCTACTTGCAATAATTATTGGCCATTTATATAAAATAAGATATAGCAATGAGCATTAGATATCGCTAGAATTATCTGATATAGCAATGAACTTAGCAGATATTCGTAGCATCTTTGTTAAGAGGAAACTACGTGAAAAGAACTTTACCCAAGAATGAATACAACAACAACAGCAAAGCCTTAATCCCACTACGTGGGGTCAGCTACATGAATCCTTTTTCTCCATTGCATCCTATTTAGTGTCAAATTATCATTTAGTTCTAATAAATTAAGATCATTTTTTATGCAATAAGCCCAAGTTTTCCTAGGTCTACCTCTGCCTTTCTTAACATGAGTCGAATCTAAAATATCTATTCTCCTAATCGGATCATCAAATGGTTGACGTTTAATGTGATCAAATCATCTAAGACGACTTTCTCTAATATTGTCCGTCGCTAGAGCTACACCAACCATATCACGGATATAATCATTTCACATTTTGTCTCTAAGTGTAAAGCCACACATCCACCTAATCATTCTCATCTCGGCAAAACTTAACTTAGTATTATGCTTCTATTTTTAAAGGCCAACATTCAGTGTCATAGAGCATTGCAGGTCTCACCACCCTCTTATAAAATTTTCCTTTCAGTCTAAGCGGTACTTTTTTATCACACAAAAGACCCGAAGGATTCCTCCACTTCAACCAACCAGCTTGAATTCTACTAATAACATCCCCAAGCATAACATCTATATCACTATATCACCATCACTTTGAACAACAGACCCGAGATATCTAAATCGTTCACACCTTCTATAATTTGATCAACCAAAATTACACTTCTGTCACTAGAACTACTACTACTAAAGTTACATTCCATGTATTCTGTTTTAGTTCTACTCAAATGAAGGCCTTTAGACTCCAATATAGACCTCCATAATTCAAGTTTGTCCTGGGCTTTTTTTCTCATCTTATCCACGAGAAGGATATCATCAGCAAAAAGCATACACTAAAGTATATCCTCCTGTAAATGCCCAGTAAGACCATCCATGACAAAAGCAAAAGAATATGGGCTTAAAGTCAACCCCTGATGTAATCCAACAGAAATAGGAAAATATTTGGTCAATCCTCCTTCAGTTCGAACACAAGTAATAACTCTAGCATACATATCTTTAATGACTTCAATATAAGTCATATCAACATCTTTCTTCACAAGAACTCTCCAAAGGATATCTCTTGGAACCTTCTCGTAAGCTTTTTCTAAATCAATAAAAATCAAATGTAGAACCTCCTTATTATCCCTAAACTTCTCCATCAAACCTCTCAATAAATGTATAGCTTCCATAGTAGACCTGCCCAACAAAATCCAAATTGATTATGAGAAATTTTTGTAATACGTCTTAACCTATGTTCAAGTACCCTCTCTCATAATTTTAAAGTATGACACATCAACTTAATACCTCTATAATTGGCACACACTTGCGCATCCCCTTTATTCTTAAAAATAGGGACCAAAATACTCTTCCTCCACTCCTCAGACATCTTTTTAATATTTAAAAAAATATTAAAGAGTTTAGTAAGCCAAGAAACTCTCAAATCTCCTAAATATTTCTACACTTCAATTGGGATATCATCAGGTCCTACAGACTTTCCACCCTTAGTTCTCTTTAAAGCCTCATCAACTTCTCTTTTACTAATACGACAGTAAAAAACACGTTTTATTTTTATTAACGATATTAAGATCACTAAGATCAATCGTATTTTCAGAAATTTCATTAAAATGTTTATCAAAATAACTCACCTACCTATGTTGAATATCTTTTTCTAAAAAAAGCATTTTTTTTATTTTCATCTTTAATACACTTTACTTGAGTTAAATCTTTACTTTTCTTATCTCTTTGTTTGGTTAGTTTATACATATATTTTTTGTCCTTCTTAGTATCTAAGCTATTACAAATATCACTAAAAGCAAAATTTTTAGCGTCACAGATTGTTCTTTAGACATTTTGTGGGCCGTTTGATATTCTCCCTAGAAATAATAATCTAATTTTTACACCGGTCATTTCAGTAGGGAAAATGTTTGTGCTGAACAAACCCATCAATTGAATAAATTCTCGTTAGAAATAACAAGCAAATGAAAGCAAGGTTTCCACCTTGACATGGTGCGTATCTTCATAAGAGAAATATAAATCCACGCCTAATTCTACTAAAAACAGTGATGCTTGTGTTAAAAACAAATAAAGTTTGTAACATGAGCCACTCTTTCTCAACATAAAAGGTTTTTCTATAATAAAGACAGAATGGAAGACGCTCTCTAAGAGTCTACTTCAATTGCTGAGCAAGCCCGTCATCCTGTTTAATTTAACACCAATATCATTCAGTTAATTTATCATCAAAATGTATCATCAAAATCATTCATTCTATTTAACACCAATAAAATTAGTGGCATCCACAATTTCAAGAATTTTAACATTATTTGATCATTCAGTTGGATGCATCAAGAATTTCTATGGCTTGATCCTACTACACGAAAAGTCTAATGATTTTATAGTGTAGAAACTTCCAAATGACTTGGAATAAAAAAAACATGAGTAGTTGATAGTTTATTGCTTATATTGGAGTAATTTTATGTTTAGGATATGTGTTTCTTGAAGCAACTAAAATGATGCAATGGATGCAAATCACATAAAAACATTTAAATTCCCAAATCAAAGACTACTAAAAATGTAAGAATATTTTTTTTAGGTTTAAACTAGACAATAAGAGAATTATAATCCAAATGATAATGCAATGATCAAATAAATCAAATAAATCAACAAGAATTTTGAAACGCACAAAATCAATAGCAACTAATATTCTTCCACAGCACTTAAAACATCAGTTAAATCAAATTTGAATAAAATAAAGAAGACTACCATAACAATTAAAAATTTATTTAAACAAAACTAAATAAGGAAAGCATTCAATGAAAATAAAAAAAAAAAATCAAGCCTCATATCGATATAAGGAGGGGACTTTTCATGAAATTAGGTGATGACATTTATACTACATTCAAAGACCACGCATCTAACTCAAAGAACACACATCCAACTCATACACATAAGATTAAAAATTAAAACTAGAAATTTTTTCAGTCAAAGTAGTCCAACTACTACAGGCTAATAGATATGGTTGGCAGGACATGAGTTCAATTCAACTCCAATTATTTCAAAATTCAATACATGCTCGAATAAGCATTGATGTTTATCCACTTCAAATTGATGACCATGCAAATGCTACCTATGAAATAACATGAAGCCCCAAAAATTATTGTTCAATACTATTGGAAAGCAAATAGTAGCACAAATGGTGGCATACTAATTGTCACGACCCGACCTGGAGTATGGAATTAACCAAGGCTGGTATAGACGGTCGGACGGTGGAAAAATAATTTTTTCTATAACTAACATTTTAATAATGAAAGAGCCACAAAAAATGAATTAAAGTAAAATGGTTAAATTTACCTTACTTTTGGTTGTTCCATCTTCTATAAATATTTTTACTTCTATTGCTTATCTTTTAATCAGTTAATTTAACATGAAATACTTTTTTTTAAAACAACAATAAACTAACTAAAGTCAATGCACTCACACTCCTAGACTGTAACACAATAAAATACAAAACAATACGCATGTCAATTAAAACTTTAATAAATCAATAAAAAAACATTTGAAAGTTTTTAATATGATCATTCACGGCATTTCATAATACTGAAGGTGTTTTACCATATCAATATCATATCTATATAATTTATATATGTACAACTGTCCCAGAAAAATCTTCTAAATTAGTTAAGGCATTTCAATATCAATATTCTTTTTCATTTACGTGCACGAGCACCTTAGAGTTCCCCCGCTAGTATCATAAACGGGTGAACTTCATCATAGTCAATTATGTGCATACAATCATATTATATATATATAACACATTATATAACATGTTATAATTTTTATTACAAGGAAATCTAACACACAAATATGACTAAGGGTCTGTTTGGCGCAGCTGCAGCTTCTCAGTTTTTCAGTTGGAGCTGCGCTGTCCCAAAAAGCTGCTGCGGGGAAGTAGCTGTGGGGAAATTGGCTGTCTGTTTGGTGCAGCTGTGTGAAACAGCTGTGGAGCAGCTGTTTCTGGAGAAATGACCAAGCTGTCCCTGTTTGGTAAAACTGTTTAAAAAATTTATGTATATATGTAAAAACTTTAAATATGTAATTGCGAATCGTATTTATAATAAATATATTAAATATGTGAACCCCATATTTTTAAGGAAAAAAATCAACTTTTTAATGTCTTACCCGTAATCAATGGCAGTCGTTCCTGGATCTTCGTCCATCAGGGAAGGATGCGAACAGAAGAAAGCTGCCCTACTTGAGAGGCTGGGGAACTCAAATAACAAGAGCTCAACTCTTCTGATGGAAGAGAAAGTCGTGGGAGAAGGATGGAATGGAGATGAGAAGAGCATAGAAGGGAGAGACCTCCTTGCTTCGCGAAATATGGGCGGACGGCGACACCATGGGAGTTCTGGGATAGCAGAGGATCGATCGCCAGGAGCGCGGGGCGACGAGGTAAAAGCCGCTCGATAAAGCGGGGCAACGGGATTTATCCCGCGGCCCGCTTTCTCCCATGCTTCGCGGTACGTTGCCGCAAAGCCGTCTTCCAAACAGTGCCGCGGCAGAAGGCCGCGCCGCACCCAAAAAATCGAAACCAAACAGGCCCTAATACAAATGATAGTATATAAATCAGGATAAACTAATACACGAATTTATATATATCAATAACTATTAATGCAATTGATTGAGAAGAAACAAAATGCTATTATAAATCAAATAGTAAGAGTACTCATCTCTATCTTAAATTATTTTCTTTGTTTTTCATTTTTGTCACTCCATCCAAGTTCACCCCTATAATATATAAAATATTCAAAGTCACTAAATTTTTATCACATTACTTAATTATGATTTATTTTAATTGTTAATTACCAATCTTCATTTTATTATACTATTTAATTAAGATTTTAATACTTAAACTTTAAGTTTAATCATTGCAATTGATACTTATATTAAATATTATTATTTAAAAAAACACTTTTATAATTAAAACCCTAACATTTTTTTACTATCGTCGACCTTTTCCTTAATCCAAATCTTAATCTTCTATGGCTTGAATACTGATTTCAAATGCAATTAAATTTAACATTTATATATTAAACTTATATATATATATATAATTAAATAACTTTATTAAATATTAAAACTCATTCTTTAATATCTCGGTCTAAAGCCCCTCTCACGCACGTGAGATCACATCTTCCTCCTCTGCATGCAAGATCTGAATCCTACTAATATGCACAAGAGCATCTTCCTCCTCTTCCTCTGCATGCGAGGTTCGACTCCTACCCATAAACGACACAAAACTTCCTCCTCTTCTTCCTCCTTCGTCTCTTCTACATATCGGAATCCACAGGAAGCCCATAAGACCTCGCCTCTACCCCTCAACTCCTTCGAGCACAATAAATTCTTCCGACGCACTAGGGCATGAAATGGATCACGCCAAAGCTTTATGTTGTAGCTCCTGCTCGGGAGTCCATCAAACACCCTCTGGTAAGTCTTTTTAGCAGCACAAATTGTATGTGCGAGTCGTTCTTCTACACCGCCACCACCAACTTGTCAATGATGCCTCCTCCCGCATAAGGCAAACACACTTTGTCCTCCTCTTCCTTTCTCTTTGTTTCTCTCTTTCGCTCTCTCTCGGTCTATTACGCACGAAGAGATCAGTTCTTCAACTCTTAAAGACGAACGGGGTTATCGTAATGATTCATCAAACCATTGTCGCCATTTAGATTGATTATTCTATTTAATTTTTTTACTTATTTATTATTATTTTGGTTATTACACTAATCACACGCCACCATGATGACAAAGTTAATCATGGGAAACAGAAAAGCCAAACTGAAACCAGATGAGCTCAAACTAAAAATTGCGAAGGAAGCTACATATGCTATATTGTATCAATTTTTCAGGTTTAAAAAACTTCAACTCTGATGAAGTAATTGATATTCAACAAGCAAAATAAGATGTAAAATTCATAATTCTAATGTCAAAATTTCCTAAAATTTTTACATATATGTGCACGTTCCAATATGCTATGAAATTTTAAATAAACAAAATTTTCTTGCCTTTAATTTATTAAAAGACAAGCATAAAATAAAGTGTTACCGAGATGAGAATACTAGCTTGACATTTAGAGACAAAATACGAAATAAATATATCCATGATAGGGTTGGTGTAGCTCCGGTGGCGAACAAAATTAGAAAGTTGTCTTAGATGGTTTGGTCATATAAACGTCGACCATTTGATAATCCGGTTAGGAGAGTAGATGTTTTAAATTTGACTTATGTTAAGAAAGGCATAGATAGACCTAGAAAAACTTAGGCATATTGTATAAAAATGATCTTGATTTAGAATTAAATGAAAATATGACACTCGATGGGACACAATGGCGAAAAAGGATTCATATAACTGACCCTAATTAGTGGGATAAAGGCTTATAGTTGTTGTTATTTTTAATTTATTAAAGGTTTTTTAATAAAGTTTTGTTGAATTTATAAGCATTATTCTTTTATCCTCAAGCTTTTATTCTATGAATATCTCCATGCAATGCAAACAAAACTTGCATATGAAACAAGTAAAGAAATGGTAAGAAACTGATATGCTTCAAATGGGATATTAATAATGACATATAAACTAAATCCTAGAAAATGATATGATAAAGAAACTAAAAAAGCTCACACAAATACGATATGCTGATATGAAAGAACAACTTCAATATAAAAAACAAACTTAAACAGTTCAAATATAAATTTTAATGAATTAAACAACTTTAGTCTAGATCAGATGGATGTTTTTTATATTTCAAGCTTCAATTAATACATTTATTATCAAAAAAAAATTTTAAAAATTTTGAAAAATATGTATGCCACTTTGTTCTCAGCATGACGTTGTTCTTTCAAATTTCAAAATCATTAAACCAAGAACTAAAGATAAAATCAATAACAGTATAACCATTCATCATAGGAATAACATCATTAGAAAATTCATCAATAGTTGTACTTTTAGAGTGCTCAATTGATTCATCAACTACATTAGATATGATTGTTTCAATTTTCTATTCGGACATGGACTGAATCTCCATCAAAAAGATGGCTTTCAATAATATTTTACGCTCAATTCTGCTTTCATACAATTCTAACTCCTAATCAAGTAAAAAATTTAAGTAATTTATTGTAAATGATAATTTAGATACAACAACATCAAATGTAGACTCAATGTAATTGCAAATTATTTTCTAGATTTATAGCATCCATAATGAATATTTATGAGCAAAGATCTTTTCAATTAGATGAAGTTCAACTATAAATAATTATTGCATTTAGGCAAGTGGCAGGCTTCAAAGGATATGAAATTAACTAGTCTTCAGGAAAAAGAATCATAAGTGATATATTATTAATAAAATGCTCGTAACATACCCAATATTCAAAGATCTACAGATAGCCTGATATAGTATCTTCAATAAACTATAGTTCAGTTCATTCCTTAAGCATAAGATTATAATGAAGTAGAGATAACAAACTAGTTTTGAGGCAAACAAACTTATATATTATTCATATGCATTAAAATATTTTGCTTGAAACTTAAACTGATTATGCAATTAATACCGAGATTCATTGCAAAGCAGCCATACTATTGAAATTTATGTTTCAAGCAAGCCTATGTTGATTTTGTTTTACTGTAAAATTTAACCAAAATAGTTGAATAAGTTCAATTAATTTCTTCCAACGACTTCAATATTTTAGAGTCAAATAAAAAATAATATTTATAGAAGATTTCAAAACTATTGATCCACTATAAAAATTTTCTAAGATAATGCCTCATATTGAATGTAGGAATAAAATTTTGGACGTTATTATAGTTATGTTGCATTTGTATAGAACCATATTTTTAAGTGATAAATTTTTAACTGAATCATTTATTAATATTTTTACTCCACTACAGTGTTCTATTTTTTATTGACACAATAATTTAGCCATAAGCTCTAATATCATTTTTTAAGAGCAAATTTGATATCAATTTGTTGCATGTCAATTTAGGGTTTTGGTTTCTTGATATAAATAGAATGATGCAACATATATTAATGACACCAAAAAATTTAGGATTACATATTAAAGAATGCTGAAAAACTTACTTTCCCTAAATTTAAACTGTTCAATGCAACAATCATAATCCAATGATTGTATAATAAAATTGAAGAAGTCAACAAAAAAATTCAACTGCATGAGATCATTGACCGATTGAAATTTTAGCATATTTAAATCCCACATTTATCAAGTTTTAAAAACAATTAAGAACTCTATAAAGCTAATAATGAAATGCACATAGAAACCTAAATAAAGGAAAGAGTTCACCAAATAGAAATAATTCAAATGTCATGTTCTGATAAAGATAAATTCCCCTAAAATAAGATAACCTCACGTGTATTTTAATCAAACAGATCTGCAAAGTAGAATAAAAAACTGTATTCAATTAAAGTTATTACTTAAAAATGCCATAAAAGTATATATAGACTCCTAATGTTTTAAGTTATCAGATATGATTGACAAAAAATAAGCTCTTTTTAATTCCAACTATTTCAAAATTCAAGCCATAGTTGAACAACATTCAATGAGTATCCATTTCAAAGTGAAAAACATGGAAAACTGCGCATGAAAAACTATGAAGCACACTGAACCCATTGTAAAGCAAATTTCGAAAATAGAATAGTGGAACAAATAATGGCACAATAATTACACCCCACCACGACACAAATGATAATCACATAAAACAAAAGAAGTTTGTAAGTTGTCACAGCGCCAAACAAAGAAAATGTACGAAAAATCAATTAACACCAACCAAAATCACACAAAGAAAGCATAGCCACAACCAAAATTTCACATAAGTGAGATACATTGATGAAATTACACTTTGAGAAGAATTTTATATGTATTCCGACCATCCATATTATTTTCACATACTTGAAGAATGATTTAATTCTCTCATAAAAATCGATGAAAGCATATCTTCATTACTCATCTTATAGATTAAAATCAACAGTGTGATAATTGAAGACAAGAATAAAATAATAGTTCAAAACATAAAATTGGGTGGGGAATATTTATAATCCTGCGAGGAGAAAAGTTCATCTCTTATATATATAGAGAGAGAGAGAGACAACCAGAGAGAGAGAGAGAGAGAGAGAGAGAGAGAGGAGTGGAGGGGATAGATACACATACATTATATCTAAGGATGTTCGTTTTGATTGACATCTTAAGTTTTATGTAGTATCTAGTATGAAAATAAGGTATAATTTTTATCTCGCTAATATAAAACGTGAGATAATGTTTAGAAGCAACACAAAAGAAAATTAACAAAAAAAAAACAATTCTAGAATAAATTTTAAAATATAGTTTTACGGAGAAAGAAGTTTGTAGAGAAGTGTATAAAAT
The DNA here is from genome assembly GCF_001263595.1 of Phalaenopsis equestris. Classification (NCBI taxonomy): domain Eukaryota; kingdom Viridiplantae; phylum Streptophyta; class Magnoliopsida; order Asparagales; family Orchidaceae; genus Phalaenopsis; species Phalaenopsis equestris. The sequence continues at coordinate 1,326,407 of NW_018164578.1, forward strand.
GTCAATAAAAACTCACCCGTGATGGATCTAACTGATTCACTGGATGCATACTCTTGGATAGTATGCGTAGAGAAAAGAAGTTTAATAAACATTGCAGCCTGAACAGAGGTGTCTGCATGGCCAGAACTGATAAGATCCAATATGACCTGAACACCACCAGCTTCTGCAACAGCTCTTTTATTGGCTCGGCTGTACATTACAAGGTTCTGTAGGGCACAGATGGCCACCACCTTCATTTCTTCTGTTGGCTGCTCTTCTAGAAGATTTACAAGCGCTCTACAAGCTGAAACAGCATCTGTGGTTCGTGCAAGGCTCTCATTCTGAAAAAGATCACCAAGAGCCAAAGCTGCAAGCAATCTTCCCTGTTGAGATTGTGTCTGAGGGTCCAGAAGATACATGGATAATGGAGAGATGGAAGCCTTCGCAACTTTCGATTCTCTTATCTTCACATTATTTAGCAACGTCTCCAACAATCTTGCAGCCGTTTCCTCACATTGATGATTTTTTAGAAGCTCCAGAAGTGCTTCAATAGCACCACTTTCAACCATAGCTTCTGCACTGGTTGAATCATCACTTTCCAGAACAAGCAAGGCATTTAAAGCACCAATAACTGTACCTTCAGTTCCAGATCGAAGCAACTGTACCAATACGGCAACAGGAACTTCTAAGAAATATTCTGAACTATATTGAAGAATGCTGGCTAAAACAGAAGCAGCTGATTCCCACAAAGCATGAGGTAAGGGAGGATCAGCCTGTAAAATAACTTTAGACAACTCATATACACCACCCTCTTTTGCAATTGTATTGGGCCAAGTAAGTGAAATATTAACAAGAGCTTTTATGGCTTTCTGTTGTAAGACATGAACTCCGGATCCAAGGATTTGAATTAGAGGACCAACTGCCTGCTCGGTGATTGGATCCTTCTGCAAGTGTTCCTCCAACAAAAGATGGGACAAGAGCTCTGCAGCCAACTGCTGTACAGGTTGAGTTGGTGAATCCAATAAAGATATCACTGGTTCAACAGCTTGATGAGGAGTAAGGTTATAATCTGCTCGACATTGAGGTTGCTCTAAAATATTAACAAGAACTTGCAGCACGCAATGCTGTCCATCAGGACCAATCGCTGGCCTTATTAGCAGTGAGAAAAGAGGCACCAAAACTTTGGCTGCAGAGGGACCCTTTGCAATGTCCGCATTGTTAGTAAGAATTCGAAGCAATTCCGCAAATGCAGTGCAGAGAAAATCAGGAGCTTCTTCCAGGATGTTAAGCATGCTTTCAATAACTCCGACTTTCACCATTTCCATTTTACAAGAGGGCCTGTCTCTTCCTAACTTTACCAAAGCCCTAGAAACTGCCTCATGGAGCATGTAATTTTTACCAAACAGAAGACTAATCAGAGGAACAACTGCTCCGTGGGCAGCAATTATTTCTGCCAGCTGCTCATCATCCAAAAGTTTTTCCAAAGCACGAACTGCTGAATGCTGAGCAGGGCTGAACTCCATAACTAGGAGTGCCACCAAAGGCTCTATGCAGCGTGCAGCTGCCATAGTGGACCGAACCCTTGTATTTGCAAATAGAACACCGCATAGCTCTGCAGCATTTCCCTTCAGCTCGACAGAACAGTTGGAAGAAAGAATTCTGCAAAGAACATCCACAGCATTCATCTCAGCATCCCCGACAGCCAAGGCTCTAGATGGATTGTCACCTAGCAGTCGAACAAGTGCAGCAATGGAAGCATGTTGCTCTCGTTCTAAGCCTGTATTAAGTATCTCAACTAGCGGCTGAACGGCTTGCCGTGCGGGTTCACCATTTCTGATATGTTCCGAGGAAAACAAGTTCTCCAACGCTTTTGCTGCACTGTATCTGGAATTTCTTCCTCCAAGCCGCAAGACTGCCACTAGTTGATTAACAGCACCAAATGCAGATTCATGCCGTCTTATCTCAGCACTATTGAATAGAATCCCCAGCAAGTCTGTGGCAGCCTCTTCTGTAGCATCTTGCGGCCCAAGTGAAAGGTACTTTGTGAGGGCCTCAAGTGCCCCAGCTTCTACCATCACAAGCTGATTTTGGGAGTAATCAGCAAGTTGATTCAGGAGGCCCAATGCAAGAAAAGGTGCACCAGGACGATCTGGCATTGGTTTGAGTAGATCAACAAGTGCAGGAATGGCTTTTCTAGAAGTAGCACCAACCCTAATATCATCAACTCTGAAAAGTTTCTCTAGGGCAATTTGCTCGGGATTTCGTACTAAGTGAAACTCTTCTGACAATTCCAGGAAGTCAGATATATCTGTATCAGCACAACCAAGCAAAGAGATGAGCCCACCAGCAGCTCCAGAATTTGCAACAGCCAACAAAGTACCTCTGCTACCATTACAAACCAAACTTGTAAGGGCTTGTGCAGCAAAATATCTGTTTGATAATTCATCCGATCTTAATAAATTGGCTAGAGTTGGAATGGAATGCAATGTGGTATTAGAGCGAATAATATCCCGGTCTTGAAAGAGCAGAGAAAGTAGTAAAGCACAGACCCACGCAACATTACCTTCTTTTGAATCACTCTAGACAAAAAGTTTAGAGAAGTCAGAAGAAGCTTTCGCTCTACGGAAATCACTAATTAGAATTAAAAATGATAAGGTTTAATTTGAAATATTATACAAAAATCGGGAAAGTAAGCACTTCAAAAAAACTTGAATTGCCATATTCCAAAAAGAAATTAAATTAATGTTCATATCGAGTAGATGATAAGTAACAACACAATGTTAGGTGGCAAGTACCTGTGAAGCTAAATAATAATGTGAAATCTTCTCAGTAAGGATCTCAAGTGCTCTAAACTCCATGAGAACTGACTTGCTTTTTCCGTCATAACAAGCGAGTAAGCAGAGCAACCAGATGCAAACTATATTAGCAGAAATTATGGCAGTGCTAGACCTACTCTCAGCATTTAAATGTTCTACAGGATATCTGTGGATTGATATATCTATGTCTCCGTGATCAGAAGATAAATTTGTAATTTGAAGCAAACCCATAAGTGCGTGAATCAAGTTAGTGCATAAACTTGAGTCATTCAAAGAGTCAACCACTTCCTGGAAGTTATCTTTTGCAGCACAGATAAGCAGAGCAGCTCCTCCTACTTTAACTTTAAGGTGACTGGAGCCAATCACTCGTCTTGCAATTGATGCAACACAGCCATACGTTTTTGACACTACAGAACCCAAAATAACAGCCTGATCACGGCATAGTCTAGACAAAACTTCAATGGATTTATCTTGCAGTGTAGGCGCTCCATCAGCAACACATGAGACCAAGGGGATGAAGGTGTAAGGATGTTCAGCAAGAACAGCCCATGGAGGTTTTACATGACCAGAATCTTCATTTGCCCTAGAAAGCAAAGCAAGCGCATGAAGAACCTCTGAAGCAGCAGCAGAATCAATACTGGATGATTCCAGAAGAGCAGCAAGAGCTAGAACTGTCCCACCCCTGTTTATACTATCGAACAATGCATGATCGGCAGTGGGACACTGTACTAGACGGACAACAGCCGCAGCAGCTTGAGTTCTTCCATCAATAGTGCCCTCTCTTAGAACCCGAGTGACAGGAAAGATAATTTTTTCGGGACTTGCTTGAGCTGAAATTTCACCATCCAGAAGAAGGTTAGCTAAAGCACAAGTTGCTTGTTCAGCCACTTCTAGAATGGACGAGCTAGAATGAATAACTAATTGAGGAAATGCATCACTAGCTAAGGAAGCAACTTCCTTGTTTTCCTTGATTGAGAGGAAAATGGCAGCAAGACAACCACACACCTCCGCCAGGACTTTTTCAGTTTCCACATTGAGCAGCTTCATGGCTGAAAAAAGGGCATTGACAGATATATGACTTTCTCTTAAGTCTTTACGAACGTGAAAGAGTTTGGCCAGAACAGATGCTGATTTTGCTTGAGTTTCTTCTTTTGCAGAGTTCAAGACATTTATCATTGTCTGAATAGCATCATTTGCTGCACTTCCTTCATGCAGTATATCAGTAAATGGCGACACAGAAAGCAAACTTCCCAGAGCATCCAGAACATGTACTTTAGATTCCGGTTGCTCACTTATTAGTAAAGCGGAGAGCTGGCTAATAGTCCCTGTGTCTGACATGTGGATAAGATGGTTTAATGTCCTTGCAGCGATTTCTTTTCCATTTTCACTTCCATTTTTCAGTAACCACAATAAAGCAGGAACAGCATCAGCGCTTTGCACACATGCTCTAATATCCTCACTATGGTTACAGAGGTTCCCAAGAATCATAGCAGAATCCTCCTTAGCCTTAGAAGAGCCTGTTTCCAGAATCTGAACAAGAGGAGGTATGCCTCCAGCTGCAGTTATAGCCCATTTGCTCTCATTATTTTCATCGGATAAAAGGCAAAGCAGAGAAACTGCACATTCCTGCTGCTGTTGCTCTGAAGAGAGGCCAAGTAGGGAGATTAAAAGCTGAACACCCTGACGACCTTGCAATGCATGCCATAAGCTACTTTCTTTGTTGCAGAGTGTGAGGAGAGATTTGATAAGCTCAAGCTGCACCTCACCTGTTGCCATGGTGACCAAACCAACTAACAAGTGCTTTGCCTCAGCACTGTTAAGCACCCTAGAAAGTATGGCATTCCCATACAAGCTGGCCAACGCTTCTATAGTGCGTTCCTGCACAAGAAAGGGCATTGTTGATTTGAATTGCTTAATCAATATTTTCTCTATAGTAAAAGGGTCTGATGCTCTGACAGATTCAGCATTTGAATCATAAATCATCAAGGCTGACGCTAACGCCCCCAGTGTGTCAGCAATCTGTGCAGGAGAAGAGCATGACTCCAGGCTTTCACCAAGGCTGGAAATGACAAATGACAAGCCACCAGAAATATTTGCCAGGGCACACATTGCATTTTCCTGCAAAGCTTGAGCTGCTTCTCCTTGCATAAATTCTTTTGATGGAGCTATTGTAGCATTTATAAGAGCTGGAATACCATTGTAATTAGCTATTTCCCGCCTAGCTTCCTTACACTGCGCAGACAGAGATTTTAAAGCGCCTGCAGCCTCAGCTCTAACTGATGCTTCATTACCAGGTCCTAGTAATTTCAGGAGTTGCTTAGTAGTATCTGAAGCAATGATCCTGGAACAAACAGATTGGTCTTCCATAATCATACATCCAAGAAGATAGCAAACATTAGCTATACTACTTATTTGTCCATTTGCTAGAAGTTTAATTAGTATATCAACCCCACCAGACTCTGTTGTTGCTAACCAGAAGCCCTCTGTACTCTTCGATAAATTTTTCAATGCTCCAGTGAGTAAAGTATCAACCACACTTCCATTACTGAGACCAACTTTTAGTTGAACCCACAGAACAGGGACAACTCCTTCAGTTGAGAAGATCTTTGAACCAACATGATCCTTCCTTGTACCACCTTGAGAAACAGCATAAATGGTTTTTGCAGCAGCCATTTGGCCTTCAGCTAAGTTGGACTTAAGAAGAGCAAGAAGTGGTGGTATGCAACCACCCAGCAGTACTTTCATTCTTAGTTCCTCTTCCGCACATAAAGATCCTAAAACAGTTGCAGCCAACATCTTTACCCCAAAAGTTCCAGACCTAAGAAGAGAAACAAGTATTGGAACTGCTTGTGAATGAGAACCAACAGCTCCAAATGCCTTTTCACGTGTTTCAATAAGTTCTAGCAACTGCTTTAGAGAGTTCTCTTTTTCTGTGGTTGTTGAAGAATTTTGCCGTAATTTTTCAATGCATTGCGCAACACTTGACAATGTACCATCTGTATCTTCCATGTTCCCCCGATCCCTGCAAGTATTCTGATTCAGAGTAGCAATAATAACTTACAAATATCACAAGCAGCTAAAACCAACTTTGAGTTCACTCCAATTAGTAAACAAGAAATTGAATGTAAACCACTCTTTAAGATTTGTCAAGACGATGACACAATTACTATTTTGTCCACCTTGAAAATGTGTACGAGTGTTCTAGGATTAAATCCAACCTTTTCTTGTCATCGTCATTATCTTTATTCAAGTATTTGGAGTTATTTATGAAATTTTATACTCCATTCATTCCCATAGAGTGTTGCTTTAAGTGGTTGCTTAAATACACTATGAAATCGCCAGAAGGCCTTTATACAGAGAAGGAGGTAAGAAGTTAGGATAACATATATTTTTCTAAGGTAGCTTTTAAACAAATGATGCTTAAATGTTGAACGAGCACCCTTAGGTAAAAGAAAACCAAAGGGTAAAGCTATGTTATCGATTCGACAACCTCCAAAAATAGAGTAAGATCAGGAACCAAAATCGTAGCCCAACGAGTCCAAGAATCAACTGGTGAAACTTTTCAACTGACAAGCCTACAGATCAAGCAGTTAGTCGATTCAATAAGCTTTAGCAAACTAGTTGGCATACACAGTGGATGGTTCAACAAGTCTAAAGTTTGAATCATCTGCATGATAATTCAGCATATCTAAGAGTAGAACTAAAACCCTATACTCTAGTTTATAGTTAAGATTCAGATAAAAGGAATACAAATAATGCATCATTCAATAGTTGCTCACCATAATCCTAAGAACAAATTGTGCAGGCCAAAAAATTAATTCCCAAGCTTATGCTACAAATCCCAAGATGCATGCAAATACTTAGCTGCCCCTAAATTCGTGCACATCTTGCTATACATGCACAAGCGTCTGGTAGCTAAAGCTTATGTACATGTGACCCCAACGATCATATGATTCTCAATTATTTGTTCCACTTCTATATGTCCTCCGACTATCCCCTCACTGCACACTTAGGCTTTGTTTTGGCGCAGCTGCAGCTACGCTGCCCCAGAAAGCTGTTGCGGGGAAGCTGACTGTCTATTTGGTACAGCTGTGTCAAAACAGCTGTGAGGCAGCTGTTTCTGGAGAAATGATCATGCTGCCCTTGTTTGTTAAAACTGTTTAAAAGAAGGCCGTAACACCTACATTTTTTAAACTTCTAAAGCAGAAATTCATTTCTAAACAGAACAGAATGTTCATATATATACAATCGTAGTTTCTTAACACATATTATGCGAATTGTTCCCTTAAAGAAAGCATCCACCCAATGCATTTGCAGAACTGTGTTTCTATGGTGCAGCATTTACATACATAGCACACAATTCTAATGCATTTACATACATACCACACAATTCATTTACAGAACTGTGTTTCTATTAGAATATATATACCTTGTTGCAATTCTCTTGTGATCATCTACCAGAAGAAAGGATTTATGATCAAGCTAGGAAACAAAGAAGGTGAGAGCTATATCAATTCCGAAGAAACCATTCACTATGTTCTCCACATATGAAAGTGAATTTGGTAGGAAAGCCAGTTCAAATGGGCATATCCAGGTTGAATAGATTACCAATATGATTAGAAACATCTTCCAGGCTCTGAGAAGAAGACAACAAAAGAGTAGATATAGTGCAGTGTAAACAAGATCAAGAGTTCTTGTTTGCTGTAAATTTTAGCACTATAAAATCTCAAATTCATGTTTTCTAAAAAATCAGCATTATTATTTCATTACAAAATAATTTTATTTAGTATTGTGGTGCTCAAATCAAAAGTAATCAACAGACAAACATCATCATTATGACAAAAAAAATAATAAATCTTCAATCAACACAGACTCAGCATTCCATATATTCATTTCTATGAACATGAGAAAGAGAATAGTTCAATATAAACAGCTGTATAAGAAAGCCAGGCTGAATTTGTTACTGGGAGCAGCGACATGGTGGCTGTAGCTATATAACAAATGCAAAGACGAGAAAAAAGGGCTTCGCTTTAGCCGGTTCAGAATGTAGCAGCTTTTGAGAGGACACTTCTCATCCATTTAGTAAAACACAATCTCGTTGAATTTGATGGGTTGAACAATTTCATCAATTAATGTGTCGCAGCATAAATCCTCAAGTATTTAACTAACAGTATATAGAGGATATGCTTTCTATCAACAAATTGGATATAAGTCAGACCTTCCAAAAGTTCAAATTAAATGTTACAAATATAACCATAAACTCTTCTTTTCAAGTATGCTCTCCATTTCTACAAAATAATACATTAAAAAAAAACAGATTGACATTGATTAACTTCTAAAAGTGATCTCCGTTACAGTTTCAGCAGAAAAATATGCCAAGTAAAACAAAGAAAATACCTTAGCAATGCATAATTAATAGCGTAAAAATGCTACACCAGCAATTAACTCCCCACTGCATTGAAAAATGTTTGAAACAACTAGAGTAGAGATATTATTCAGCTTCAGCAATAAGAAGCATGTCGTGTCTAATAAGAAGAGAAATCTATACTGTCATTTCAAAAATCATAGTTACTATAAAATATAGGGCCATATACATACATGGCACTCAATTATTATGTATTTACGTTTCTAACACCTAAAATTTTCATTTTATCTTTCTACCACCTACATATTTATAGAAACTAAAGTTCAGATGTTAAATATGCAAATACATAGGAATTGAGTGGTATGTATGTAAATCTTTTATTTTTAACACAATTTCATTTAAAGCAATTATTGGAAAACTACTGGTTATTATGGAAATAAATAGAATGAGATAACGACATCTGAAAGTATTCATATTTCACCAACTCCACCGACATGAAAATAAATAGAATGCGCAAAAAAACAGCAGATATAAATGACAGTTAAAGGCCATCTTAATTGTGACAATTACCCAAAATAACATTTACATACATGCCACTCAATTCTAAAGTATTTACATATCTAACACATACTCGATTTACTCGATTGATTTCACATACTCGATTGATTTGGTTCGAATTCATAAACACATTCATTTATATGCTCCTAGCTTCAGTTTTTTTAAAATCCATGGACAATTTGAGATCTGGGAGACCTATGCGAAGATAGAAAATAAAAAAAAAAGTTTGTTTTCCAAGCTGAAAAGCTGGTATGTATTGTTAAAGAACATGTAAAAAAAAGGTCTCAATCATGCTTGAGCATCAAAATTTAAGAACAGTAAACATAAATAATGCAAGAAACGGCAAAGTTTAGGGGTTTGGTTTTCTTTGGTACATTAAACAGAAATAAACAGAAATAATGCTTTGTTTTCTTTAGCCAAAATAAAACTAAAAGGATTGCTTGAAGACATATATGGAAAAGTGAGGAAGGAATTGTAGAATCAGAAGCTCGGATTCATTTTAATATCTCAAGCAGCAAATCCAATAAACAACTCCCTACAACAGCCTCATGGAATAAGAAGTTAACCTCAAATAAATGTTGATAAAGAAAACCATAACAAGAGAAAAAGGCAAGGTATTAAATCTGCAGGCATCTATCTAGATGAGCTCCAAAATGGATGTTTTCAGTTTCAATACAAAATAGATTGGAGATCAAATCTGCACTGTACATCCATTTTGCAGAGCTTACACCCTTGTATCAACTCTGATGGTTATGAAGAGCTTACACCCATTGTACAACCAACTTGCTTGATTATATGAGTCCACATAAAAAGATTCAGCTTTATATCAACTTCCATATGGAGACTTAACTACTTTAATGGAGCAGAGTATCTATTATAATAAATAAATATAAATAGCCAAAGTGAGATGTTTGAATTAAGATACAAAGAAAGAAAAATTAAAACAATCTAAGGATTATAAAGCCACACAAACCAAAATTAAATACAAAGAAATAAAACAGGTTTTTAATCAATTTTTTAATACAAATGACATAATTCAATCAAATTTTTAACCACTACAGAAAAATAATTATGAAGGGAAGAAATATCACAAGAAATAAAAATAAAAATAAAATAAAAAACTCTTTTATCATCCAAAGAAGCTACTTTTATGGTGTACATCATAAATGTTTATTTAAATCCATAATAAACATGAATTATCATCCATACAAGCTACCTTTTATCCAATTATGCATCTGCTATCGCATCAGTTATTCGTTCCCTCAACTCTGTCATTTCGCTTGCACCTTCCCCGTCTACAATACAGGCGATACAGGCGGTGTAAGCCTCCGTCTCTTCTTCTATGAAAGACTGACCTAGACTGTATTCAAAGGCTTCTACAGACACATTTTCTTCATTCTCTTCCGCCAAATGGAAGTCAATATCATTACGGGAATAATGTCTTCTAATGTAATTATGGAGAGTCATTGTAGCAAACACAATCTGGACCTGCTTGAAGAAATTGTAGTGAGACATATCACGGAGTATCACTCATTTCTTTTTCCACACACCAAAAATTCTTTCAAGGACACAGCGTAAGGATGAATGTCGTTTATTAAACATTTCTTTTATGTCTTGTGTAACGTTGTTTGCACGTGCAAAGTCTGGTATGTGATATCTCGTGTCAGGAAATGGTTTTAGATACACTCGTTGCAATTGGTAATCAGCATCGACCAAATATTATTTACCTGATAAATTGAACAATTAATATGAAAATTTAAGTTGGCATTCAATAAGCTCAATCCCGAGAGTACCTGTAGGGGGATGTGGAAATTTGGTATTGGGATCCCGCATTGCAGATTTAAAAACTCGACCGTCATGTGCGCCGCCCTCCCAACCAGACTTAACAAAAGTGAAACACATGTTGAAATCACAGACAGAATCACAGACGGACATGACATTTTGGGTGGGGCTACCACAACGGCCGATAAATATAACTTTATCATTATATGGGATACGTGCGTCAACATGTGTTCCATCAATCGCGCCGATGCAGTTGTGGTTGAGTTAATGTTAGAATCAATATATCATTGCATACTCTAACAAAATTAACTATATTGCATCGAAGAGGATACCTTGAAGAATGGCATATATCGCGCATCATTTTCTATCTCAGCAGGTGTATGCTTGAACTTATAATTTGAGAGTCTGGTGACATGAGAGGACAGACTAACAAGTACGCTCAATCTGATTGAGAAATATCTGTTGATTGTTTCAGAGTGTTGAAATCGCTCCATCACTCCTCGCATAGACTCATTTCGGGATAATATGAACAGTGTTATTGCGAGTACCTCATGTGGACTGATCCTCGAAGATCCATGAAGGCCATGAGATCCTACGAGTAATTCCAGAAGATCGATAAATATTGTCTTGCTCATGCTCATTCGAAACATATTACAATATTACAAAATCTTGTTGGGTGTCCAACAAGCAACTCTTCAATCCATTTATCGCCAATATATGAAGATGTCATGCATGACAAACGATCAATGTACGCGTTGTAGTATTCGTACATCAAACATATTACCGTCAGAAACATCCCACTTCATTTTCTTCTGCGTGAATCAATGTGGAAATATGTCTTCTTCTATTTGCATCTATGATGACCGGTATCCCTAAATGTAATTATGACGATAAGTGTGTGAGAGTTTGAGACATAAAAAAAAGACGTTTGCATATGCTTAGATGGGTACAACAAAGTTCACAAGTACAACTCTAGAAAGAAAAAAATAATGCAATAGGAATGTTCTAATGATGAAAAATATAAAACATCTCAAATGTTCAAGCGATCATAAAAAATAATGCAGTAGAAATGTTCTAGGGATGAAAAAAATAATCTTAAATGTTCAAGCGATCATAAAAACGCCAAATATATGCTACTCTACGGGCGGCACACATCTTCACAAAGATATACGGACTGGGTCCTCTATCAATTCTGTTGCGAACATATACAAATCTTCATCTGTATAGATTTTGGCAGTAGCGCTTAAGATTTCAAGTGCCTCCTCAATAGTGTTTGAATGAGAAGCCTGACATTCTGCCTTGAAACAAGAAACTGCCTCGGGTAGCTCGTTTCTGAGGGAAGAAGCACCATATTTTCTTTTATCAACAACCTTTGGACGTTTGGAACGGAAAATAGTTTCATATTCGTTCTGATCCGGGCTGGGACGTCAATAAAATCAACCGAACCTCCAGGGGTTCCCAAATTCACGGCATTGCCAGCGAATCCTGTCTCACTTGGGCTACATGCATAGTTCCCCGTTGCAACAACCCCCCCCCCCCTGTCGAGTTTCTCCGCAAATTCAGGCTCAATTCCAGAAAACTTAAACTTATTTGCAGCGGACACGACCTACATGGAAATTTATAAACACTCAATTAAGAATAAACTATAAAGTTACAAAATAACAAAGTTTACAAACAATGCTCACCGCAAGTCTTTCAGCTCACCATTCATCAAGTGGATCAATTGTTCGCTTCACTGGATCCCAACCCAGACCCGTAGAAACTATTTTCAATTCTTTTTCAGTCCTTCTTCAGTTGGTCCCACTTATTCTTTATTTGCAATCTGTCGTACTCTCTGTCTGTACATTCCTTAGAATATCTGATAATAATTTGTCACCCTTCTTTATTGAAATAGATCATAGGCATATTTCTCTGTTCAGTCTCTTTAATGCAAATAACACAAAATATTATTTTCATTTATTTTTCCCACAATGCGGGTGTAGAAACCTCTTTAGGTTTATTATCCATATTATTACTATATCAAAACAAAGCCATGAAACGCAACAATAAAATCAATTAGAAAGTAGAAAATTGTGATAGGTAAATCAGCTAAAATAACCAAAATGAGTCATCATCAGTATAACAAAAAAACATCACAATTCAATTTACAATAGAATTATTTAAAAAATATAAGCTCCCAAACATGCAAATGATGATATATTGGAGATAAAAAAGGAACAAAAACCATAAATTCTTCCTCACATATAGTATTTTTAAAAGTTCAGAAAAATAATTTAAATGCTCAATTCAATAAAATTCACGTTTGAGTTTTAAGCATAAATTTATGGCTAATTTATGGCTCTAAGTTCATATGAACCTTCTAATTGGTTTGTACCATCTCTGCAGTTGTGTTGCCCAAATCATGAAGGATGCTTTCTCAAGCATGATATGTATTTAAGCCATAAAAGGATCATCTTCCTCTTATCCATATACATATATATTAAACTTAAGAATTTGATAAGAACTAAGTATTAATAAACATAAAGATTGCAAAAATGGTGATAACATGAATTGAATAATATGTAAGAACTGAGATGTAAGATTAACCATAGATGAATGTTTAGAAAAATTGAAAATCAATCTTTATCTATTACAATCAATATCCCTTAAGAATTATCTTGCCCGTACAAGGAGTCCCGAAATGAATAAGGAAACAACGAAAAACAACAGGAACGACTCCCCGGATACGTAAACCACGAAGTAGAAACAAAATATGAAGAAAAATTTGGGAGGAGAGTAGACATACCGATTAGGAACAGCGAGCTGCGCGATGGTGGAAGATGAGCAGCGGGGAGGAGCCGGGGGAGGCTTCGCCACAAGGAGCAGCGGCGTAGGGCTTCTCGCGACAAGGAAGGGAGCAGTGGCGTAGGGGCTTCTCGCGACAAGGAAGGGAGTGGTGGTTTCCCGAATGAGGTTAGAGCAGCTTTCAAGCGGAGCGGGGCGAAGGAAGTATTATCGTTCAAGAACGCTAGGCCGCGGGGTCGATCCCGCGGCCTGTGTTCATCCTATTTAGCGGCAAGAGGCCGCTACCGCTGAAGGAAAGCACACGAAAAAAAAAAGAAGCGCTAAAACAACGCGGCCCCAAATGGAGTCTTAATTTCTCATTTAAAAAACCATACTTACCTCTCTAGCAACTCACATGTACTTCATCTCCCTTGCAAACCAATTATGGCCTCATCATTACTCATTAGTGCTCGCTTCGTCAAGCTCGCATACCCAACTCCTAGTCTTCTCCATGCTATATATGGCACTCCCCTCATTCTCAAGCAAGCAATACAACCTCCCATTTGACCTTGATTGCATCTCTTGCACGTGTTCTCTCTTGCTCAGTTACGGCTCTCCTCTAAACTTGCCCAACTCACTACAATATTCTATCCAGCTACACGTCACCTAAGCTAACCACCTCAGGCTTGCTTGACTCGCCATTTGATCTCGACATCAAGCTTAGGTCCTATAAACTCCTTCATGAATGAGCCCATTTACATTTTCTATCTTTCATCAACTGGGGCCGAAGCCAACCTCGCCTTGTTAATCGTTGATCCAACAATACTTTACAGGCCATTATGCCTTTGATCTTCCTATCTTCCTCATTGAATCTTTGATCTGAGTTCAAGGAATGACTTACTTTCCACTAGCAATTGCATACGATCAAAAAAATTTGGTAATAGCTCTTGGACCATTATAAATGATAAACATCATGGTGGCTTCATGATTTGAATGTCGACAATGCATTCAATACCTCTATTTGATCACTATAAAGAAATTAAATGCAGTCATCACATAAATCATGTGTAAGCAAGAACCAAAAATGTGCTCAAACAAGAGAAAAAAGAGAACTCAGTTGTAATCAGATTGCACTATCAAGCTTTAATTAAAACTAATATTTAAAATTGCAACTCATTTCAAGCCCCGTTAACTTTTTAACATAAAACATAAATTAGAACAACTGATTAAGGATGAGACTTGAGCACCTGAACCTGCCCTAAACTACTAAAAATCCCTAGCCAAAAAGTGAATGGGACTCATCTAACCTTCAATAATACTACATTGTGTTCATTTTAGATCGCTTGATATGATGCTTTGAAGAACTAGCTGAAAAGCCTTCTTAAATCATTATATGAAACTAATGTATGAAAACTTGAAACATTGAAGCTACTAGCAGCCCAACACAAAACTTGAATGATAGAAAACTTCTACTTGATGATATATTTGCAAGTAATGAAAGTAAGGCCATTATACAAATGTCATTACACCCAAACAGTAAAATTCATTTTTAAAGCCATAAAAATTATTCAAAAAGACCAGAAAGTTATTAAAGCTAAAATCATTATATTTAACTTTTGTAAAGTAAACTCAACCTACAATCAACCTTTCATTGACTCAAACATGACTATTAAAAGTGCACAAAGTGCATCAGGATGTCATACATTTTAAAAAGTGTTTAAATTACCAAAAAAAAAGCTATGAAATACATATTTATGAATGGTCTATAGACATTAATATTTGTGTAAATGTATTGACAACTACAATAAGCAAGCAACTTCCATTAGGTAAAGAAATGATTTCAATTCTAAGTCGGGATTCTAAAAAACAAGTGGAAAAAACAAATGATCATAATGTCCCTTTGAAGTGGAAAAATCAACAAAATAATTTTTCGAAGCTCAAACCCTAGAACCTTAGCTCATATACATGAGGCTAACCTAGTGATTAGGAAAATAAGCCAAGGATCCATGTTTAACCTTATTAACTTCTAGTAGATGTCAAAATCTTGCCAAATCATCTCAATATGTGCAATATAATAAGCTCCGCATAAAAAAACCTAGAATTCTAAAAATTGAACTTTCCAATGCCCGTATGCCCCAACTTAACTAATTGGCATGACACGAAGCTAACAACCCATTAAATCAACCTTAATTAATTAGGTCATATTAACTATAGTGTAAGGTTATGAGGACCATTATTTAGTTTTCCTTGTATTCAAGACTGTAAGTTCCACTTTTGAAACTTCTATGAATGCATGCCCAAATCTAGGCCAATTCATAGTAATCAAGCCTGTCAAATTACACTTAATTCTCGAGCCTTTCAATTGAAATGAGCTTAATCATAAACTAAACTCAAGCCAACTCCCATGCTAAAAACCCTATTAATTGAAATCAAACCCATCAATCAAAATCCATATACATGCTTCATCGAGTCAAGCGGACACTTCTAAACAACCGGTAGTCATACCAAGCCTCCAATCTCTTGATAGTCATACCCAGTACCTCTAAAACGCAAGATGCCATATTCCATGACTCCAATTTACACAATAAAATTGATACAACCAATCCTCCACCTGTAAACGAGTTGAGGTCAGCCATAAAAGCACATCTTCAGTGCCTATTTCGCTCGGAATTGCTAAAAATACTTTAGATAAGGTAATCCAAAGTTGTTAATCAAGCTCCCTAAATGTCATGGCTCAAAGTCGTCTTAAATTGACAAATTAATTTCGTTAATATAAATGGCTAGCATAATCATGGGATCTTGATAAGGTCTACCTCCTTCCCCCAACCATCCAAGATTCAATTAAATTCACACATAAAAACCAAATTTAAGCGTAAGCCCTCTTAAATCTAAATAAGATCCAATTTAACAACAAGGGGAAATTGGTTAAAATAGAAGCTATTCTAGAGTTTCCCATTTACTCATTGAAGAGGCTCAAGAAAATGGATTGATTTTTACTGAGAGATTACAGGACAAGGGTAATTGGGAAGAGTAAAAGCATAGAAAAAGTAAATACCATGAAATTTGAATGAATCAAGCTTATATTTGTCAATAAGCAGAGAGCCAAACATATCAGATTTTATGGTCATACTAAAGAAAATGCAGTAACAAACTTCAAAAATCTCATCTAATTCCTATAGAAGAAATCCCAAAAGTAAATCTGTTGCAACAAAATCAAGAATATCAATCAGATCTCCTCAGCTGAAGCATAGGAAACCCTATAAACCAGATAAAAATACTCAAAGGGAGCCTAGTGGTGGACTTCTCGCCTTTGGTATACCTTTTGGAGGGCAGGATAAAAAATTGATGGTCTTCCATCAATGATTATTATCATAAGTGTCATACCATTGTGGTCCTCCCATAAAAAATTATTGCTATTTCCACATTAAATGAACTTCACTGGTTAACAAGGGTAGTTGAAGCATACGATTATACAAACAATATCAGAATGTGTGGATAAATCATCAAAACCAGCCCTAACATGGTAATAAAAGCAGTTTCGCCGTGAGTTGACAATAATTAGAAGAAAATACAATGAGCAGGCATTTATATAGAAATTTATAAGGAATCAAAGTAAAGGCATCTGAAAGAAAATTTAATAAAATAAAATTGCAAAACTCACCTTGCACTCATTTTCAGTATAGAATGAGGAGTAGATGGCTCCGAATCTTGAACTTTACCATCCGCATTTCGCTCCTGAGATAATATGATCACACAAAACAATGGCAAGTGAGCGACAATGCAGCAATCAATCATGTAATAAATGAGGTGAAGTATCTTTTTGTGCAGAAAAAAATATAAAGGACAGCCAAGAAGTCACCACTAAATGATACAATATGCTTCACTGTAAAGATTATAAAGTCACGGTCAAGCAACAACGAGAATGGAGAACAAAAAAAGATTGAACCATTAAAAACTTAAATTGATCGTGATGACTTAGCATGGTGCTAGTTAAAGAAATAACGTCTCCTATGGCTGAAAGATTCCATTGTAAACCTATAGATATAGCTCCCAATATTGGAGCTAGGGTGGAATTATGTGTATCAAAACCCAACTACAAGAAATCAAAATGATAGATCCCTACTCTTCACTCACCAATCATTTTAAGTAGGTCCAATTTAGCTAGGCAATTGGGAAAGGGAGATGAAACTCCAATTTACCCAAATTAAAATAATTTGATTCCGAGCAACCACAGCTGAATGCAAGTTGGTTTCAATTCATTCATGTGTTTGCACAAAAACAAAAAAAATGAAACTATTAATTAAGGTGTTAAATTAGTTCAAGTTGGGTGAAAGACTGAACAACATAGAGAGAAAAGATAAATTGCATCCGGGTTTTTCAGGATTGCATTGAACTAGATATCACATATGCAGACTAAAGTTGATTGGTCTGGTAAGAACAAAGAAGGGATGAAACAAAAACATACATCTTTCTCATAAAATTCCTGATTGGACTACATACTACATCAAATAAAGAACACTTTCTAAATTATCAATCAGTCATATAGCATGGTAAGCACTAATAACATATTTATCTATAGTAGATAATCTACCAAATTTGTAACAGAAAAATTAGGATGGAACATGGTTTTTTGTTATATCTCAAGACGAGTATTGAGTTCCAAAAAAATGGTACAAGTAAATAATTTTGGTCCAAGAACTACAAGCCAATTGTATCCAAACAGATATTGTCTATTCTTAGAGCAATAGATGTAGGGCTATTCACTTTTCTACTCGATGTTTGAAGGGGAATACAAGTCTCCTGAAATCCTGAGTTTATTACTATTTCCACCAAAAAAAGGAAAAAAAAAATACAACAAGTTGTAGTTTTGTGGAAGCTAACATGAGAAATTGGTGCTGCTTCGAGCTTATCATGGTAATTGACCACGATAACCTAAAAAGAAAGGGGCATTTACATACATGGCACATAATCCTTATGTATTTCCATATCTCACATCTAGACTTTCATACTTACACACATAGCACTCAACTCTTTAATATCACATCAAAAATAGCGCTATAACTCCTTTATAAAAAGAAAATAAACATTTCATGTATAAGTTTAAAGCGCCAAAGTTTGATGTATGTAAATATGAAAACATAGGTTTGAGATATGTAAATGCATAAGAATTGTGTGCAAGGTATGTAAGTTTCCCAAAAAGAAAACATAGTGCAGTTCAGCGGCCGCTTTACTCAAAAAGCTACTGTCCAATAGTTCCACTGAAGTTTGAGCCAATGTCTGGTTTTCAAAGTGACATTGTTCCACCAATGAACCATAAAAAGTTGATAATTGCAAAGTTCCATGGATGAGACAGATCCAAAAATTAAATAAAACAGTTACGCGCAAATACTGCTAGTGATCAACCCACCATAACTCTCATCTTTGAATGAAAAATATATAAGGAAATGAGGAGTTGAAAGGCTCCGGCAAATTAATCTCAGTGTTCTCCGTTGCGGTAATGAAAAAACAAGCCAAAACACAAGAAAAGAAGCAAGAACTAATCTAAAAATCTAAACTTGATTCCACCCCTCCTTCCAATAAATATCTACTTTACCCTTCTTTTGCAAATTGCACCATGAAACAACCCAATTAGCCCCAACGGAAAATAACACATTTTTCAAAGGCGGGCAGTTCACAAATTTATGCGTAACATAAGACTACCAGAAAGCAATAATCACAGTAAAGATTGAAACAGGCCGGAGTACCACATCCAGAGCACCATTGCTGCTGGTGTATCTCCAAGCAATTGTCGCCGCCAGCTTTGCTTAGCGCTCAATCCCCTGCTTCAGATAGAAAGATCCGCCCACCTCGCCCGTCACAGTCTGCAACCACCAAAAACAACAATTCATATCAACAGAGCCAGCATTTCCGCCTCATGCAGAACTTGCGCTGATTTCAAAAAAAAAAAAAAAAACAACAACAACACAAACGACTTAAACTCATGCCGAACACTTACTAGATCCAAATAATTTGATACATGCAGGCATCTCCAACAAGTGAAAGCAAAAGTAATCAAATAAGAAATGCCAAAATTTTTAATGCCGTCAAATTAAAAAAAAAAAAAACCAATCTAGAGAGTTCCTATTCATAGAAAAGTGATCACACTTCCAATTTCATCCCTTCCACCGGATTGGAAGCCATTAACATCAGATCCAGATTCCGAAGAGCGGCACTGACTTAAATTCACTATCTTCCCAAAAATCAACAAACTGGGTCATCCCCAAATCTCTAATTAAGAATATATAAGTAATCGAACACTTGCAAAAAGCAATGAACCGGATCGCATTAGTGCAAAATTGCTCACGGATGCACTATCATTCACACTAAAAAAAAACCGAACCAGCCGTGAAAATTAGAGAGAAACGAAAATCCAAGGGAAAAAAATAGACAGGTATGAAGAAGACTCACCGGAACTATCTCGAGCAGAGGATAATGCTCCGGTTGTGCGGGGATCCGGTGGCCACCGACGGAGCAGAGAGATTGTAGATCTTTCGGACTAAGTGGAGTCGGTGGGTTAGAATGTCACCCTCTCTCTCTCTCTCTCTCTCTCTCTCTCTCTCTCTCTCTCTCTCTCTCTCTCTCTCTCTCTCTCTCTCTCTCTCTCTCTCTCTCTCTCTCTCTCTCTCTCTCTCTGTGTGGTTAAAGAAAATAATAATAACAATTAGCCAGCAGAGAGTGAAATCTCTCCTTTTTCTTTTTCCATGTGATTTTCACTTGTGCGGGATATTATTTAACTATAATTTAACAAAAGCTCGTGCTATCACGCCACCAAAGAGGCCGACCCCGCCGACCAGGCGCGAGGAGAGATAGGTGACGTGGCGACTGGAAGCCAGCCGAATACAGGATATTCAAGCTATTTTTATTAATCGGAAGGGGAATTTTACATTCCTATAAAATTTCACATCAAATGCTCAAAGTTTTAATAATTACATACACATCATTCAATTTTTTCCCATTAATCGTATCTATCACTTCGTCAATTAAAGTTGATCAAAATGTGGTGGGAGAAAATGGGAGAAAAATGAGCTTTAGTTTTTTTATAGAGGGAGAGAAAGTAAGAGAAAAATGAGAGTTTGAAGGTCGGTGTGCGTTATGATCTGATTGCTGCCTTCCTTCTTGTATGACCAAAAAGTGCATGAGAAAATAGAAGGTGTCTATTTAGTGAAGAGGTGTCATAGGCTTGAAGAGGGGTCAATGAAGATACTCCCGGTGACAAGTTTGTACTCTCATATTTGTTCTCGTATAATTTATAAATATGAGGCTCTTTTATGTATAAGAGGAGAGAGGTCATGTTGGCTCTCCTCTTCTAATGTATACACTTTTAATAAATGAAATGGGTTTGAGCACCCAAATAACACTCCCACTTTGCCCCACTGGGAGCAACCATGATGTGACATTTTCTTTCCTTCTTTCTCTAGATTCTCACACTATACCTTCGACATGTCATACTCAGATTTAACATATGATTTGGGGTGTGTGGACATGTCATCAACAACAAAATGAGCAACACTAAGAAAAACCACTTCTAACAGAGAGCGCACAAGGGAAAACGACACAATGGTAAATTCATAAGCCCAAAGATCTATTTTACATCATCTTCAGAGAGGAATTCGCTCGGAGGCGAAAAGCACATTCAAAAAATGTGGAAAGATAGAACCTTTGCTTGCTACAACCATGAATAGATTCCACACAATCCCTCTAAGGGCATTAGTTCTAGTGCTCTAAAGACTTTCATAAGTAAACTGAGAAATCTTCATTAATATGTCACAAAGGAACTGGAAAGGCAAATCTGCAAGAAAATAGATTTTTTATTGGAGTTTTTTTTCACTCAATACCATTTAATGCTCTTTGTCGGTGACTTCAATTTCTCTCTCGCACTCCACCTGGCCTATGAGGTTGAGATTGGGGCATTCAAAGAAAAATTATTATATCAAAAGTTCTAATACATAAATACATCACGATTCCAATGAAATAATGTCATGTCAAATGTCATAGAGAGGCTTATAAATAAAAAAATATATATACACTTTAATATATGATTTCATGTGACATTATTTAATTAAGAGCCCTATGTAATATTTTTTGGCATTAGAGAGGAGAGACAGTGCGATGTGGGACCTTTCTGCTCGCAGCCGACCGAAACCTCTGCCGCGTGCAATTTCCATCCGGCCGACCAATTTCCAGCGGATTGACGGCCAAGCCAGCAGACTTGCGTTCGATTTCCAACCGATGTGCAAAGGCTTCCTCAGCACATAGATCCCAAGCACCCTTAATGGAGTTCCCCAAAATTCCATTCAGTCTCTCCGGCCTCTTCTGCTCCAAAGAGAGCTCTTTGCTCTGCAATGGGAACCTATCTGCTCCGCTGCAGATCCAAATCCGTCCACTGGATTCTCAAGATGAAATCCTACTTCTGATTCGGCTCTCAGATTGCTTACCTCGTAGTAACTTACATGAACCGGTTCTTTCTCCGACGGACAATCTACGAATAGAAGAACTGTGCCACGAAGCTTTTGTCAATAGCTTGCTTATCTTTAGCAACAAAGTTGGAGGAGTGCTCCCCGCCATTGTAGTCTTAGTATTGCGTAGAAGATTATTGGTTCCGTGGCGAGGCGATACAGAGAATGGAGTTCCTCATTTTAGACACGCTGGAATGGAAACTACACTCTGTGACGACATATACATTCGATTGCGTGAAGTCCTCCCATCGATCGCCAAGTTACATCGGGCGCATGTCCATCCGATCGCCGAAACTTCTTCCCTCTGCGACATGAATTCCCCTTCGTACGACCCAGCTCCGTCGATTGCCAAGTTCTGTCGAACGCCGTATCCATTCGATCGCCGAAGTCCAGCCTGCCGGCTCTCCTGCTGACCAACTTCTTTCCGGCCTATCAAGTTGCCAGCTGACTCAAAATCCTGGCCAAAGATTACAGCCGATCGATGACCAAATCCGGTCGCATGCGTCTTCCACCGACCGAAAATTTACGGGCGACCGGAAAAATAATGGTCAACCGGGTGGCCCAAAAAATTCCGGACGACCAAAAAAATTATTGAAATCTAAAAATCTGAGCGCCGAATTATCCATAATTATTATTTTTTTTCCTGAAATATATATTTCAACTCTTTTAATTATATTTTCTACGGACAACTGAGACTGTTGGGCCTGTTTGGCGCAGCTGCAGATTCTCAGCTTTTCAGCTGCAGCTGCGCTGCCCCCGGAAGGAGCCGTAGGGGAACAGCGGTGGGGGACTGTCTGTTTGGTGCAGCTGTGTGAAAAATGTTGTGAACCAGCTGTTAATGTAAAAATGACAAATCTGTCCCTGTCTGTTAAACTGTTTAAAATATTTCGATTTATTTTTATAAATATGGGCTTAATATACATCAAGTTTATAAAAAATATTATTTTTTTACTTAATTAAATGAACTAAATAGTTTTCAACATTCATTTTATACATTTTTTTTTAAAAAAAATGTAATTTTGAGCACAAATAGGTTTAAAATTTTTCTTCATCTATATATCAAAGTATATGAATATTAATTCATCTCTACAAATAAAAATTTACAAACATATTTTATAAGCATAAAATGTAAAATACATATATGCACCTTAAGCCACTAAGAAGTCGTTCTTTCTTACATAAAGACGTAGGAACTCATACAGTTTCTTACATCCAAAATAGCACAGAGTACACAAATGCAACTCAACCACTAGCTAGGAGAAGCAGAATGAAAAAAAACTGTAAAACCACGACCACGAAGAGTAGCATAATGGTAATGTTATTTCTAACAATGACACGTTGTAGCTCCCGTGTCTGCCCCTCGTCGTCTGGAACTCGCAAATCACTAGCACCGTCATCCTCTGCATCAGAGAAACTGTCCGCCTATCGGAAAAATCTGCATTGATCGGCAATGCTTCGGGGGCATGTATAAAACTTCCGACCGTAACTATGTGCATGCCGTGAGGTCAAAAGTGTGGTTTGCAGGCCACAATGACAAAGC